>NW_024412400.1:35113642-35246737 GCF_014898765.1 Herpailurus yagouaroundi | reverse complement strand
AAGGAAAGGAAAGGAAAGGAAAGGAAAGGAAAGGAAAGGAAAGGAAATGGAAAAAGAAAAAGAAAAGGAAAAGGAAAAGAGACATTCTCCATGCAGTGTATGTCACAATGTATAGAAACAATCATGTGTCAATGAAAGGTGGCTGACCCATTCTGCAGAACCATTTTCTAGACAAAAATAAATCCCAGGCTACCCCCACAAAGTGGGTGTAAGATTCTGCTGTTTGTAGACATGGTGTGTCACTTGCACATCTGCATATTCATGAACCCATCAAAGAAAAGCATCCTGGGTAAACCTTGGTGCCCCTCAGCCCCAGTGGCCTCTTGACAAACCCTCTCACTCCTGAACACAGCCCAACACAGGAAGGCAGCTTTTTTGGGCCACTCTCATCCCTTCAGGCATTAACCTCACAGATGGCACCATGACAGCTCAGGGATTGGAGCAGGGTCGTTCTCCAGAAAATAACTCCAGAGACATATTTGAACACAGGGAAAGGGAAGATTTTTTTTTAACAAGTCTCCAAAATAAAATGAGCCCTTTAGAAGAGAAGCAGGGGTGTGGTGTCAGATGAGAAAGGTTTTCTTTATAAACAGGAGGGAGGACTATGTAGTCACCTGTCCCCTGCTGGGAGACTCAAGTCTCTAGGTGTGGGAGACCTGCAGAGGGTGGGGCTGGGGCTGGAAGGTACTTTCTGCCCCAGCGTTTTTTTTTTTTGAGGAGCATCTTTTGGGGAGGGACAGAGCCTCAGGGTCTGTTCCAGGACTCTCTGCTCCAATCCCTTCTCCCTGAGGAAGCTCTGTTGCCCCAACAACTGGGGACACCGGGCAAGCTGCTTGACCTCTCAGTGACTCAGGGACAGGACTGGCCAGCACACAAGGCGATTATAAGGGTCGTGGGCAATCAATGAGTCATTTCATGGAGATGGCTCCCTGAGCTCTAATTTATCCCCATGGAGCAGACTGATCTGCTAAAGAATGAAATGCACATTTCCTCCTTAGCTCCTCTGAGCCCCTCTTTCCCTCAGGGCCCTTGGCTCTTTCCTGTCCCGCTTCCCGCTACTCTAGGATTGCTCACAGTGCCTACCAGTGCCACTGTATATGCACAGCCTCAGGGTGGTTCCCCACTGGCTTGCTTCCTCTGCTCCATGGTTTTGGTGGCTCTCTGGCACCAGAGATCCCAAAGATTGTGGATCTCCACTGCTGTTCTTAAGGCTTGTGAATGAAGCAAGCCCAATTAGGATGTTTTAGCGTGTTTATATCTCTCTCCCTTTCAGTCATCAACAAGCCTCCTCCTTCCACAGCATTCCTTTGTTCCCCTCTCTCCCTTCCCAGGGCCTCTCCTCCCCTCCTCCTGGCTGTTGTCAAGATCCAGCCAGAGCCTCACCTCCTCCAGGGAGCCCTCACTGATTGCCAACTCCACACAACCCCCCTCCCCCCACCGTTCTTTATACACTGTTACTCTCTTTGCACTACACATCCCAAGTGACAGCATCTCAGACAAAAACAAACTCCAAAAAATACTGAATAATGCATTAAATGCAAATAACTGTGATGATACCTAATGATTCCATGACACCCACGGAGTACTTTTCATTTCAATTCATTAGACTGACCTTAAGGCCCCAGAAGGGGACACAGGTCAGCACGTTTTCTCCCTTGCCTTCTCCCTCACTCATAAGGCCCCCTCTCTCTGGCTCAAATAGCAGTATGTCTGGAGGAATACTCTGTGCCATGCCCTTTATATTCGTTGTCTCCTTTGCTTCTCACCTCCTTAAGAGGTAGGTAGTCAGAGTGTCCCCATTTTACAGATGTGGGAACTGAGGTACAGAAGGGAGAAGCAACTTACCCAGGGGTACTCAGCTGGACAGTGACACATTTTTTACCTTCAAACCAAGCACTCAGCCTTTAAAGCCTACCCTCACAACCAACCCCCAGCTGCAACAGCACAGCCAGCAGGGGACACACTTGGGAGAGCCCTCCTGGGAGCAGATCTAGAAGGGCAAGAGTCTACTGACCCTCCGGGAGGACAAAGGCAGCACAACCAGGCTGAATTAAGTGCCCAGCTGGCCACCTCAGAAGAGTAAGGTCAGGTAGGCAGGAAACCTGTAAGGTGGCCAGAGGAGGGAGGAGTGGCCAGATGTTGGTTCTTTAGGATGAACAGAAGAGGACCAGACAGGTGAGGAGGGCATGCCTCTGCCTAGAGCATGAAAGGACTGCTCTGGGCATGGCAAAGGGCCACAACGGACTGGGCCAGGCACTGCCGTGTGCCAAGCACTGTGCTGGGCATTTGGCATACACCATCTCAGCACAAAGGGAGACTTAGCACAAAGGATGAAGGTTGCGATAGGTGAGAAATCTGGCTGGCCAGGCTGGATGGCTCAGAGGAGCAGGAAGAAGGGTTTAAACTAGTTTCAGGTAACCAAGAAATGGCCAGTTTACTGCTTAAGCCCTTGGCTCATTCCCGGTTCTGGTGAGTCAAGCTGACAGGGAAGCCCAGGGTCATGGCTGGCCCTGAGTAGATGCCACAGAGAACCCAGTCCATGCCAGGATCCACCCATCCATCTGACTGAGCCACAGGGGTTTCTTCTTGCACCTTCAGGCTGGGCAGGGCTGGGACAGGGTGTCCTGGCTGTCCACCGAGATGAGCCCTGAGCTGGCTAGGGAGGGACGCAAGAGTCAGGATCTGGGTGAACAACTGATGGCCTGAGGGTCCCAGAGCCAGGTGAGATGAGATGGGAAACCGACCTGACAGGGGAACGGCTGTCTAGAGCAGTGTGATTCTGCACCCCTCTCCCAGGCGCTTGGAGATGTCTGGAGACATCCTTTTGGTTGGGGGAATCTAGTGGGTAGAAGCCGGGAATGCTGCTAAAAATCCTTCAATCCATAGGACAACCTACCACCACTCCCAACAGAGAATTATATGGCCCCAAATGGCAACAGTGCCATGGATGGGAAATCCTGGTGTGGAGCAAGCTGGGTAAGAGGGGCTTAAAATCCAAGGCACTCCCTGCGATGAAACTGCCCCTATTCTGAGGAAGAGGCATTTTTTTTCCCAACTCAGCAAGATGCAGTCTGAGGCAAGGACTAGCATGAGCCCCAGGCTGGGGGGGTGGGGGGGGGGGGGACAGGGAGGGAGGAGGGGAAAGTCATGGCAGTGCTAGGGGAGGAAGAGAATGTACCTGCTGTCACCCAGGCTTTGATTTGTGCAAGAAGCAATTTATAAGAGATACTTAGTCTTTAATGGAAGGTCAAAAAGTCAGCCCACACGATTATGTCATCTCTTTACTGGCAAAGGCAGAGGTTTTAAAGCACTTTGACATACCCACCCGGTGGGAAATGAAATGTGATCAAAGATCTTCACTGTGGAACTGTTTCTAAGAGCAAAGGATTGGAAACAACATAAATGTCCATCGGTGGTGGGCAAGCTAGGTAAACAATGGAACATCCCGCCAGAGAATGACATTTTCTATGTATAGAAGTAGAAAGTTCTCTGGAATATATTAACTGGAAAAAAGCACAGTGAGAAGATCACTACGGAATACTTCGCTGCCATTAGATGAAAAGGGAGGCAAAAAATCAACAGTATATTGATCATTGCTTACATTTGCATAAAGCAGGGGATCTCAAACTTCTCTTTGTATCGTAACCACCCAGAGGGCCTTTTCAGCCATACTTAACTTTAAACAACATCAACCTTGCTTTTATTTGGGGGAGGGATGTGGAAATGTGCCCACTTTTCTCGCCCAGAATGCAACTCCCCAGCTTTTCTGACCCTGGCTGCTCACCAGCCCGACTGACCAGGAGCAAAGATCAGTGACCAGCTCCTTTCCTAATCACTCCAGCAAACCCTCCGAGACTGTTTGTTAACCCTTAATGGCTGCTGAATGTGAGACGTTTAAGGCGTTGGAAGGAATCCCTGAGGAACCAAAGACTTGGAGCCACTAAAGCACCTCCCCCCTCCTCACCCCCAACTCCTCCTCCATCTGGAAGTGACCTTCAGGTCACTGAATGAAGGTGGCTGCAGGCCAGAGACAAACTTGGCCCTCCGACGCCCCCTGCCCCCGCCCCGCCCCCGCGAAGGGGGCGGAGCGACGGCTGCGAGGGCTCCTCCCGCGGGCTTTGTGCGCGCCTGGAATCCAGCTGTCGCCGCCCCTCGGAGCCCCCTGCCCCCGGCGGGCGCACATTTCCGGGCCGCCCACCACCCCGACCGCGTCGGTAGCCGCTGCGCCTGCCTGCTCCGTGGCCGTTCCGCCCCAGTAGCCCCCGAAATGCCGGTCGACTTCACCGGGTACTGGAAGATGTTGGCCAACGAGAATTTCGAGGAGTACCTGCGCGCTCTCGGTAAGCTGCTGCCCCGGCCGGCCGCTCGGGGACGAGGGCTGGGCCCCGCAGAGCTCTCCCGAGGGCCCGCCTGCCTCCGCCTGGGCCAGCCGCCGCCCCGTCGCCAGCCAGCGAAAGGGCTTCGGCCGCCAACTTGGAGGGTGGGGGTTGTTAGGACTAATTGGTGGTAAACATCTGATAGTTGCCTCTAGACGTGGATAACTTCATTAGGAAAGCTGGGTCTAGTTTGCTAGGTTTTGTTGGTACAGGGTCAGCATAAGGCCAGAAAACTTTGTTGCAAAAAAAAAGAATGCGCAGAACCGGTTGCTGGCTGAGACAGCGCTAAGCGAACAGGAAACCCCAATGGTGCTGCCCTGGGGAGGAGCCGGCTCCTGGGACCCCGCTACCTTGGAGACAGTTATCTGAATGTTCCTGCCAATTCTCTGTCCCCTCTACCCCCTCATCCCCTGCAGATGTCAACGTGGCCTTGCGCAAAATTGCCAACTTGCTGAAGCCAGACAAAGAGATTGTGCAGGACGGCGACCATATGATCATCCGCACGCTGAGCACTTTCAGGAACTATATCATGGACTTCCAGGTTGGGAAGGAGTTTGAGGAGGATCTGACGGGCATAGATGACCGCAAGTGCATGGTGAGGATTTGCATACACCAGGGCATCTCCTGCCCAGGGGGCCTGACCGAAGTCTGGACTACTTCCTTTGGGAGGGAGGCGAGGGCCCTTATGTTCTTAGGGACCAAGGATCTTCATACTCCCAGCCCTCAAGGTAGGCAGCACCCACTTATCAAGCATCCCCCTCTGCCCAAACAGGATAGTGATGGATATGAAAGCTGCAGATTGTTGAGTCTCTGTTGTGTCCGGGCACTGAGCCAGATGTTTCATACATCTGACTTTATCTAATCCTCACAACCTATGAGGGTGGTAGGAGTATGACCATTTTACAGATGAGGAAACCGTCTCAAAGAGATGAGTAACATGCCCAGAGTAGCTAGGCAGGGGCTGGGCTGGAATTCTAGGCAAGTCTGTTGATTCTCTTCTCCTCTGCCTGTACTAGGGCCAGGTGGAGGAAGGCTGAAGGAAAGGAGGAAAGAAACACAGGGAACTCTTTTGAAGTGTAAAACTTCCTGTATAGCCTAGCATGAAGCCATTCTAGGAAGCAGGGGATCTCCCTGAAGCCTCTGACCTGCCCCACCTCGTCCCAGAGCTGGGATTTGGCTCCTGGCCCTCCCCTTCCCCACCCTATATTCCACTGCCTGCTGAGCTTCCTTTGAACCCTGCAGCCAACCCCTACTCAGTAGGTCATTGCCATGGTGGCCCAGGCTAGAGGAAGCATTCCTGCAGGAGGGGGAGGGAAGTGAGCAGCCTATCCCCAAGGGTGGGAAGCTGATGACCCAGAGACCCCAATTAGCGTTTCCATAGGAAATTCTAGAAGGTCAGCCCCAAGTCTCTATCAACATTCTTGGGTCACTGGGAAGGTCTGGGTGCTCCCAGCATCCCTTTCAGTCTTGGGTCCAGAGCTAGTATTGTATGCTCACCCCTAGGGACCTGCTTTGCTTGTTGACGGAGCGCCCCCCCCCCCCACCATCTCCCTTCCCCCTCCCAACATTTACTGAGGGTCTGCTGTGTGCCCTGCACCGCACCATTATTTTACACCATGGCCCAACGAGGGAGAGATCCACGACCCCGTAATATACAATGACTGAGGCTCCAAGAGGAGAAGAGACTTGTAAGAGATGGGATTTGAACCCTAGGCCTTTGCGCTTTGAAGCTCACCCTTCTGCTCCCTGCCAGGCCCCTATCTGCCAGTCACCTTTGCAGAAGCCAGATGGCAGAGGTTTGCTGGGGCTGTGGTTGAAGGTGCCAGAGTGTGGAATCCCAGGCCTGGACTACTCCCCCCCGGCCTGTTGATTCATCCGAAGGTAGTCAGGAGTTGATGTCTGAGTCTGCTGTTTGGAGTGATGGCAGAAGCGGGGGTAGCCAGCAGGGAGTGTCCTTGGAGAGGCCGATACTGGTGTAGGAACATGTCAGTTGTGCCTTAAGAAGGCCCAGGGCCTCTTAATCCTCAGAGAGGCTCGCAGTGGGAAAGGAGACCCGGCAGCAGGGTCTGCCTTGGTAAGGTGAGGGCTCTGCCTTTCAGATAACTGTCCATGATCTGTTCCCTGGCCTGCTGGATGGAGCTTAAGGACACCTCTTGTCCCCAGCTCACTCTTAGGGTACTCACAGAGCACATCAGACATCTCTGTTTGTTTTAGGTCACTGCAGCCTCTGGAATGTGCCCACTTGTACTTACTTGGCTAATTGCCTTCCATCTTGCTTTCTCTCCCTCATCCATTACTGCGTGAGACGTATGTTGATCACCTGGTAATACTAGCCAGTGCTTGTTGAGTGCTTACTGTGCACCACATACTGTTACCACGTACTCTTCCCATTTTATTTTAACCCAATCTTCACAATACCGCTTTCAACCCCATTTCACAGATAAGAAAACTGAGGCAAGATTTCTTGTTGTGTGATGTTGGGGAGGTTAAGTAAGTAGCCGAGGGAGGGTTTGGATTTGGTCTGTCAGCTCCGGAGTCCCTGCCATTAACCACTGCACTGCACCTACCGCGTTCCTCACACACTAATCACGGCCCCAGGCACAGGGACGTGGAGGAGGGTGTCACAATCCCTGATGTGCCAGGAACTTACAGTCTTTGTGGTGAAGACAGACACACACAGAGAACATAGTGTGATTAGTGGTGACAAAGGGAAGCACCTAGAGGAGGGGAACCCAGAAGGACTTCTGGAGGAGGTGGCTTCTACACAAGAGGAAAGGGGTAGAAGAAGCCAAGGTTTCAGACACAAAGGAAGGGGCACGTGGCCTCCTTTTTTTCTCAACTCAGCATTAGGACATCAGGACAACCCAGGTGAGCAGATCAGGGAGCTCAGCAGCTGGGCAAACTAATGACATTGGACTAGGACTCATGGTCACCTTTGCTGTCCCAGGACTCAGGGCGCCCCTCTCCCAAATGTATGGCACTCACTCACCTTGGTGCTGTTGGGGGGGTGGACGGCCTCTCTGCTCCGGCCTTCCCTTGACCCTTTGCATTGCAGAGAAGTCCTTCTCTGGCTGCCAGCTGGATGGAAGCCTACGGTGAAGAGCATAGCCAGGGGAGGGCGGAGGATAATCGAATTGTAGCGACTGTCCAGCCCGAGACTTGCAAGGGCCAGAGGAGCTGCCTGCCAAGAGGCCGCAGGGGCTGAGGTCTTCAAGTCCCCCTGGGGTCCTGGGCCAGGCAGTTGCCAAAGCTAACTTTTACCGCCGCCCCTTCTGCTCCACACACTCCGCACCCACCAGCCAGGAGCAGTGGCCAGGAGGAGGCCAATCTGTTCTCGGCACCAAGTTGGCTGGATTCTAACATTTCCTTCCCAGCACATCACAAGGGTCTCATTTCTCACCTGGGATTGTTCATCTGTTTTGTTCATTCCTTTCTTGGTCCGACAAGCATTTTATGTCGCTTTCCCATATCTTTGCAACCCCTGTGTTACTGAGACGAATTGCACAAGATTTCTGCTCTCATAGAGCTCAGGGCAGTGGGGGAGGCCAGACATCCTGTGATAGCATGCGGGTGGGGGCAGGACAGCCAGAGAGGCACCCCCCCTGGATCTGGGAGGTCAGGGAAGGTTCTCACTTCTCACAGGAAGTAGTCTGAACTGTGGCTTGAAGGATAGATAGGAAATAGCCAGGCAAGCAGAAAGGGGACAAGAGGAAGGCCAAGGCCAAGAGAACAGAGGTTGGTAAATGCTACTTCAGACCTGTCCCACCTTGGCCTCTGGGCTCAGCCCTGGAGACACAGAAGCAGCAAGGCCTTCTGGAACACCCAGGCCATTTTTTTTTTCAGTGATGGCAGTACAGTGAGCTGAGGAACACAGTGTGGAGGGGTGAGGGAGCAGTGGTCAGCGAAGTTGCCTGGTTGAGGGGGGCCTTGAAAGACAAGTAAGCATTAGGGCATATGCAGAGATGGGAAAAGTGCATTCTAGACAGAGGGAGCCGTGTCTGTGAAGGCCCAGGAGTCCGAAAAGGGCTGGTTGTGAGAGGGCCTGGGAGGTGGGAGACGTGTAGTCCACAAATACCAGAATGCCAGATGTGACTGGGGAAGACAGGAGTGATGAGGACCCAGTAGGGAGCCTGCGTGTGACCCTGACAGGCTGCAGGGACCCCTTGCCGGGAGAGGTTTGGTCAGACTGACATCCTTCCCTAAGGGCCCAGGGGCTTGCTGGCTCAGAGACCTCTGATTCTGCCTCTTTCTATGGGAACATTATGTGTGCTCTAGCACAGCAGCCAGAGGGTGAAATCTGGCCTGCAGATGTGTTTTTGTTTGGCCTGCACAGTGTTTGAAAATTTTCAGAGCCAGTTGCCAAAGTTTGTAAGATTTCATAGAAAAATCCATATTTCTGCCTGTTCTTACCAACACAATCAAGATGGCTGAAAACACTGGGTACCCATTTCTTCCTGTGCCGTGTGGACCCCTGGGACACTGTCAGAGCTGTCCCTTTAGATGGGACACCGCCCAGGCCTTACCCCGCTCTGTTAACCTGAAGTCCAGGATCAAGGAGCCCTTTGTCTTTGTTTGCACTGTGGGTTCTTTAAAGTAGAGTTCTTTAAAGTGTCCTGAAGCGGACACCAGCCACAGGAGCGCACGAACTTGTTAGAAACACAAATTCTCCAGCTGCGCTGTTGGCCTACCAAGTCAGAAAGTCTGGGTGGGGCTGGTGGCTTGGGGTTCAGTATGTGCGCCACATGGCTCTGATGCGGCTGAAGTTCGAGAACCCCTGCTCTGGAGGAAAGAAACATCTCTGTGTACGTGCATCTCTGGAGACACTGGGAAACCATACAGTCAGCTGCAGAGGGCCCCGGGCCACCAGCTGGTTTGGTCTATCATCTGGCCTTCCCCCCCCCCCCGGAGACATTGCCATCCAGGCCCAGAGCCACCTGGAATGGCTCAGCGGTCTGTCCCCAGACTGAGAGGTGGAGGATGCAGATCTGTGTGGCCCGGGATCACTCAGCTCACATTTCCAGTCTGTCCTATTCAGATTTTATGTGACCTGCAGGCAGCAGGGACTGTCATTTTGGCGGAAATGTGTGAAGGCTGGGCTTAGCTTTTCTCCGCTGCCGCCTGCATGCCTTTATCCATTAAAAGCAAATCTCGGGCCCAGTTTGAAGCCAATATCACGTATTAAATCCAGCACAGGTAGCTTTGGCAGGGTGGGAGGGCTTGCAGGAGGAGGGCTCTCCTCAACCCCAGATAGTGTTCCCCACTCAGGCCAGGGAATCCCTTGGAATGAAGAATGATGGACTTCTTTGTTCCCAGCTGTCCCCAGCATGAGCAGCTTTTGTGGGAGAAGACAGCCTCGGTCGGAATCACAGCCATGAGCCCGGCTCCGCGCAGTGGTGGCAGAAGGGCCCTTTGTCATTCCCACCTCGGACACTGGGGCCGGTTTTCCCTGGAGGGGGCACCTTTGTTCATTTGGGAGTCTGGTGCCTCTTGCCCTGGCTGAGGCTTCTCCCTCAGCTCCAGCTGTGAACTCAGGATGACCCCTTCCGCAGAGCCTGCCTTCCGGCTTGCGGCCCTCCACCCCTCTGTTGCTTTCTTTGTTTTTATTGTAAAAGGAAAAAGAGAATTCAAATAGCGAAGGAGAGAGTGGACTGCAAAGCAAAGGGCCCCTTCCCCTACTTGGCCTCATTCCCACCTCCCAGAGGGTATCACCGCTCCTGTTTCTGGTGGATCTGTCGGAAATCTTCCTCGAATATAGAAGCTGTCTATCTATTGATCGGTTTAAAAAAAAAAGGGGGGGAAGGAAAGAAATTCAGTCCTTGGCTCCTTGTTTTCTCACTCAGTGCTGCTTCTTAGGCATCTTTCCATGTCCGTGCTTGTAGATTTTCTGAATTCTCTCTTTTAACCATCTGTGTTTCCTTCCCTTCCTACCCTGACTTCCTCCCTTCCTTCCTCCCTCCCTTCCTCCCTCCCTTCCTCCCTCCCTCCCTTCCTTCCTTCCTTCCATCCATCCATCCATCCATCCATCCAACTAATTATATATGGTAATACATGAAATCCACGAAACTGCTGTTAACACTTTGGTTTAAACTCTTGCCAGCTCTCTGATCCTGTTCTGGTCTCATTAATGGGTTTTTTTCTGGTTCATATTTTAAAGAACACAATGCCGATGGCACGATTAACTCCCTGGACCACAGAGCTGTGAACGCCCTCAGACTGGGGAGCCTTCCGAGGGCCACAGATCAGGCCCCCAGCCCTCTGCTGGGTCCTTTCCAGAATGGAAACACGGAGTCTCTTTCATGTCTTAGCTAAAGTTCTCCGACCTTTGAAATCGGTGTCAGCAGCATGCTTTTGAGGATTACAAAAAGAAGAATTTAAGCAACCCAAATAAAATGCACAAAGTAGCTTTCAAGAATCACACTGTTGTGTTAGGTTTTGTTTTTTGTTAGGCAGGAACAAAGAAAAATAACAAGCCCTAAGTCTTTACCAAGCACCATGCCTGCACCGAATGATTTTAGCACTTTTTCTCTTTTGGTCTCCACAACAGATGCAGTTCTCTAAGTGTCATTATGCCCATTTTGCAGATGAGAATCTGAGGCTCAGAGAGGTGAAGAACCTTTTTGACCCCAGGTCCCAGCCAGCTGGTGTCAGAGGAAGGATTCTAACTGGTCTATTTTTTTTTTTTTAATTTTTTTTTCAACGTTTATTTATTTTGGGGACAGAGAGAGACAGAGCATGAACGGGGGAGGGGCAGAGAGAGAGGGAGACACAGAATCAGCAACAGGCTTCAGGCTCTGAGCCATCAGCCCAGAGCCCGATGCGGGGCTCGAACTCACAGACCGTGAGATCTTGACCTGGCTGAAGTCGGACGCTTAACCGACTGCGCCACCCAGGCGCCCCTAACTGGTCTATTATAAAGGTCTGTATTACAAGGTCTCCCTCGGAGCTCTGCTGAGGGCCAGCACCTCAGGTCCTTATTGTGAGCCCATTGCAGGCTGGAGGTGAGCGCACAATACTGACAAGGCATGGGGGTGTGGACATCAGTGCTAGTCCTAGAGGCCGACATCTGGGCTGGAATCCTCCTCCCTTACCCAACTGACAGTGACCTTAAATGACTGGACACGCTGCCTCTGTCTTCACATCTGCAAAATGGGCATCATGATTGCTGTCTCACAAGGCAAATTCAGAGGACCATGGAGATAGCACAGGGGACAGTGCCTTGTGAAGCCACAACACTGTGTGCAATAAGGGACCGAAAGCCCTTGTGATGCCTTAGGCTAGAGGCAAAGCATAATCGTTGACGGTGGCCCGGTGTTGGTTGGGGGAGTTACCGCTGTTTGTTTTTCTGACCAACATTGCTCTCCCCACCCACCCAAAGAAACACCTCCTCTTCTGGTGGGAGGTATTCCCTTACTCCCCTCATAGGCTCTAGTGGAGCTGCACGTCATGGTACACTGTCTCTCGTGGGTTGGGCACCTTAAACCAGGGTGATGACCGTGTCCAGTGACCTGTCACGGGATTGCCTCATCTCACCTTTTCCCGGGGTTTAATTTAGGGACGCTGGTGGAGAGCCGTGTTCTAGTCCTAAAGTTCATACGCTGGCGGGATGCCATCTCCCATGGCCGTGTGGAGCAATCCAACAGAAGGGAAAGATGAGGCCAGCAGAGAAGCAGAAATGAGAGAGGGAAGCTGCAACACTGGGGATTTGCTGGAGCCCCTGACACCAGCACATCTCCAAGACTTTCGGTGTACTTGAGCCAGCGGGGCATTCCCTTTCTTCCCCCTGAGGCTGTGTGAACCAGTTTCCTGTCACTAAAGACATCCTCAGACAGAGCCCACAGATCATGGGTGAAAGAACCACATCAATAGAGCAGGAGTTCTCAAACTTGAGCGGCCCACCCCCCTAAGTTTCCAAAATCGGAAGGTCTGCCATAGAGCCCAAGAACATGTTTTTCTAATGAGCTCCCAGATGCTGCTGATGCTGCTGGTTCAAAGGCTGGGCTTTTTTTTTTTTTTTTTTTTTTTTTTTTTTTTTTACGTTTTTTATTTATTTTTGGGACAGAGAGAAACAGAGCATGAACGGGGGAGGGGCAGAGAGAGAGGGAGACACAGCATCGGAAACAGGCTCCAGGCTCCGAGCCATCGGCCCAGAGCCTGACGCGGGGCTCGAACTCACAGACCGCGAGATCGTGACCTGGCTGAAGTCGGACGCTTAACCGACTGCGCCACCCAGGCGCCCCAAAGGCTGGGCTTTTGATAACTCCTGAGAAAGAAAAATGAGGATGCAGCCTGGCCCACGCCCAGGATCCTGTGATGTGCTGGTCATGATTCAGCGTAACAAGCCTGCGCCGGGGCTCCAGCTGCTTAGTTCTGGGGGCTGGATGAGAGTGGAGACGTGCAGTCCAGTCCCTGCGGATGGAGTCTGCTTGGGGACACCAAACTGGCAGCGACCCATGATGGCCTGCACCTGAGCCCCCGGGTAAAAGACCTCAGTAGTGTGTGTGTGAACAAGGACGGGCTATGACAGAGCACTTAGGAGCTTTGGCCTTGAGGTGGATCCAGATTTGAATCTGGGACACACCTTCCAGCTGTGTTTCCTTGGCGAAGGTACTTTATCTGTCATCTATAAAAATGAGCCGGGGGTCATAGCACTGAGATTATTGTGACAATTATGTATGGTGATGAGTTATTTCATTTTTCTATTGCTGTGTAACAAACCACTCCAAAACCCAGTGCTCCAAAACTCTAAGCAATGGCAGCTGTTTATTTTGTTCACGAGTCTGCAATTTGGGCAAAGGGGGGTGGGTGGTCCCCGTGGCATGTCCTGTCTGCAGGGAGCTGGAAGACCCACGTTCCGTGTGGCCCCTCACACGCACTGTCTCCTGGCTGCTTGAGCTTCCTCAGGACACGGCAGCTGGGCCCCGAGAGTGAGAGGGCTGAGAGCACGAGGCAAAAGCGTATGACAGTGTTGTGATCTGCCTCGCCTCCAAAGTCACATAGCGATACTTTGCCATATTCTCTTGGTTGAAGCGGTCGCCGGGCCTGGATCCAGAAGACCTGAGTGAGCAGGAAACCCCCTCTGCCCTCCCCTCCTGGCATCCGGAGGCTGTAAGCTGATGACTGCCTTCCGGTCCCCTTGGCCCCGTGGGAAGCTTCTCCCGTAACCAGCCCTGCAGCTCAGGTCCTATTGTAACCTCTCACGTGGGCTTGAGGACTTACTCGTATTTGACTTGGAGTTGGCTGAAAACTCTGCCAACCAGCTCTGTGCCTGAGTCACAATGGCTTCGTCCCTGGGAAGCATTGGTGTGGCTCATCTGTGTTGCACAAATTGATCTGTGCTAGAGCATGCGTGCATACACACACACATACACGTACACGTACACACTACCCCTTGTCCTCCAAACGAAAACTCCAGGTCTCCGTTATGATGCCTGAAATTCCAACATTAGAGCACATTTATTTTGGTTAAATATCCCAAGCCTTTTCTAGGTGTTTCCTTTAACCAGCAAATACCTTAGAGGGCTGGTTGTCTTTAATACAGGGTGATTGGTGAGTCTGTCCTTCCTCCCCCCCCCCCGCCCCCCACCCCGCTTCTTTCTTTCCTGACCTGAGGGGCCAAGGACAGCAGAGGAGACTCTGGGGAAGAACTGTATGAACAAGATGGGCATGAAAGGTGTGAGGGTAGAGATGGAGGAGAACCCAGGCTGCAAAACCTACCCTTACCCGTCCTCACAACATACCTGGCTCTGCACACAGGAAATGAGGGGCTGGGGAAATCCTGTCTGACAGTGTCCGGTGAGTCAGAAACATCATCTCACTCTTTGGCTCCGAGATCCACTTATGTGATTACACTCCAAGAAAACCATTCAAAGGAAAGCCACGTCTATTTGTCCAAAGGTATTTGTTTGTAGCTGTGTGGTTAATAACCCTCCCCAACCTACATATAAGCACAGCCACCATCTGGGGGCTTCTGTGTGGCCGGCTCTGCCCTTGCACTTTACATATATTATTTAATCCTCCAACAGTCCCGGAGAGGAGGTGCTACTCCCGTTTTACAGACAGGGACCCTCGCGTCCTATGTCACATTGCTGGTTAACCATAGCCTTGGGATTGAACTTCACACCTCTCTGACTCCAGACTCTGTGTGGTTTGCAGAACTGGTCACCTCCTGCTGGTGTTCCTAAGTGCCACATAACCACAGGTGGTTAGAGTAACTGTGGCTTTTTGATTCCACAGACCACTGCATTGCCATGTAAATGATCACCGTGAAGATAAACGGAAAGTGTTTATGGGCAACGAGTCAACAAGTTCGGTAGATTCTGCTTCTTAGCATCTCTTTCCCCTTCCCCCATCCCCCCTTCTCTGAATATCTCTTGCCTGTAATAATAACAATAATTATTAACATCTCTTATGCTTACTCCTGTGCAATAGGCTCAGCACTTTCCAAGAATTCTTTTTTTTTTTCATTTTATAAATTTATCTTTATTTTTTAATTTATATCCAGGTTAGTTAGCATATAGTGGAATAAAGATTTTAGGAATAGATTCCAGCGGTTCGTTCCTTATGTATAACACCCAGTGCTCATCCCAACAAGTGCCCTCCTTAATGCCCCTAACCCATTTAGCCCATGCCCCCATCCCCAACCCCTCCAGCAACCCTCAGTTTGTTCTGTGTATTTAAGAGTCTCTTATGTTTTGTCCCCCTCCCTGTTTTTATATTATTTTTGCTTCCCTGTCCTTATTTTCATCTGTTTTGTATCTTAAATTCCACTTCATTCCATGTATAAAGTCATGATAGTTGTCTTTCTCTGACTAATTGCGCTTAGCATAATACCCTCTAGTTCCACCCATGTTGGTGCAGATGGCAAGATTTCATTATATTTGATTGCTGAGTAATATTTCATTGTGTGTGTGTATATATATATATACACACACACACACACACACACCACATCTTTATCCATTCATTGTTGATGGACACTTGGGCTCTTTCCATACTTTGACTATTGTTGATAGTGCTGCTATAAACATGGGGGTGCTGGGGCGCCTGGGTGGCTCAGTCGGTTAAGCGTCCGACTTCAGCCAGGTCACGATCTCGCGGTCCGTGAGTTCGAGCCCCGCGTCAGGCTCTGGGCTGATGGCTCAGAGCCTGGAGCCTGTTTCCGATTCTGTGTCTCCCTCTCTCTCTGCCCCTCCCCCGTTCATGCTCTGTCTCTCTCTGTCCCAAAAATAAATAAACGTTGAAAAAAAAAATTAAAAAAAAAAAAAAAAAACATGGGGGTGCATGTGCCCCTTTGAAACAGCACACCTGTATCCCTTGGATAAATACCTACTAGTGCAATTGCTGGGCTGTAGGGTAGTTCTATTTTTAACTTTTGAGGGACCTCCGTACTGGTTTCCCCAGTGGCTGTACCAGTTTGCATTCCCACCAGCAGTGCAAAAGAGTTCACCTTTCTCCACATCCTCGCGAACATCTGTTGTTGCCTGAGTTGTTAATTTTAGCCATTCTGACTGGTATGAGGTGGTATCTCATTGTGGTTTTGATTTGTATTTCCCTGATAAGTGATGTTGAGCATTTTTTCATGTGTCTGTTGGCCATCTGAATGTCTTCTTTGGAAAATTGTCTATTCATGTCTTTTGCCCATTTCTTCACTGAATTATTTGGGTTTTTTTGGGGGGGGAGGTGTTGAGTTTGGTAAGTTGTTTATAGATTTCAGATACTAACTCTTTATCTGATATGTCATTTGCAAATATCTTCTCCCATTCTATTGGCTGCCTTTTAGTTTTGCTGATTGTTTCTTTCTCTGTGCAGAAGCTTTTTATTTTGATGAGGTCTTAATAGTGCATTTTTGCCTTTGTTTCCCTTGCCTCCAGAGACATGTTGCGTAAGAGGTCAAAGAGGTTTTGTCTGATTTCTCCTCTGCGATTTTGATGACTTCCTGTCTTACGTTTAGGTCCTTCATCCATTTTGAGTTTATTTTTGTGTCTGGTGTAAGAAAGTGGTCCGGGTCCATTCTTCTGCATGTCGCTGTCCAGTTTCCCTAGCACCATTTGCTGAAGAGACTGCCTTTATTCCACTGGATATTCTTACCATGAACTACGTCTTCACCCTGATCTCCCTTCCACCATTCTCAACACTTCACCCTATCGTTCACGTTCTAAAATGGGAATCTCACTGTATCACTCCCTGGCTCAACTGCCCAGGAGCTCCCCAGGGCTGGCAGGCAAAGGCCAGAGGTGGCTTGGGTTTTTCAGGACGTGGCTCCAGCTCCAATTCCTACCCACCCCATATCCTTGGCCCCATCCCACCATTTGCAGGCGCCTTCATTTGCCCTCCTCTTTGGCATCTCTCTGTTCACTTCCCTGGGATAAGTCCCCTGCTTTCTCCCTTGGGAGAATAATTACCCATTGGTAAAGACCAGCCCGGGCTTAACTGTTCCACCAACCTTGTCCTGACTCCTCATCCCACCTCATTCATCCTTTCCTTTTGCTTCACTGTCGCTCTCTGCAGCCATTGCTCCCAGGGCACCTGTGACACTTATTAATGCATTTGAGATTCTAGACAGTGGAACCCACACTTTACCTATCCAGTGCCTAGCACAGAAGGCTCCATTGTGTTTGTCATATGAGTGTTACGTAAAAATAATAGAACTTCAAGCAATATAACTGGTAGGTCATATCACTGCAAGATCCATTTGCCACTCGATAATAGCTAGTGTTTGTTGAGTATTTCCCATGTGCTAGGGATTCTAGACACTTTCCATGCATTAGTTCTTTTCTTTTTTAATGTTTTTTTATTTATTTTGAGAGAGAGAGAGAGAGAAAGCAGGGGAGGTGAAGAGAGAGAGGGAGAGAGAGAATCCCAAGCAGGCTCCATGCTGTCAGCACAGAGCCCAATGCAGGGCTCGAACTCAGCCAACCATGAGATTATGGCCTGAGCCAGAATCAAGAGTCGACGCTTAACCGACTCAGCCACCCAGGTGTCCCTCCATGCATTAATTCTTTTAAGCCTCACGATTTTGTAATGAAGAGGCCAAAATTCTTCCTCTATTCTATGTGAAGAAAATGAAAGCCAGCACCAATACCACTTGTCTGAGCGGAGAGAGCTGGTGGAGCCTGAATTGGGATCCTGGCAGTCTTGAGTCCAGATTGCTACCAGAGAGAGGTGGCATCCTTGTTATGTTAAGGGTCACAACTCTGGAATAATTTCTCTGTGAGGCTTTTGAAATGTCAAATGCAGTGTCCCCAGTGAGGTAGCAGGGTCATGGATGGAATTGTCAGGTGCAGAGGAGTGGGGGTCTGGTTTGCATCTCATTTCTCCTCAACAGTGGAGGCTGTCCGCGGCCCAGCTCTCTCTGCGGCAGAACCTGGCTGAGTCATAACCGGTTCACCTCTGGAGCCAGACCATCGTCTTTGGAGTCTCATCTATGCCACTTGCCAACTGGGCATGAAACAAGTTATTTCACCTCCCTGTGCCTCTGCTTGTCTGTGAAATGGGGATAATTATAAAGTAAGGGATCCCTACTACTCCGCGGTGAGGATTAGATGAGGGAAAGCCTGTAATCGTCACCACCATCAGTATGAGCTCTTACTGTTAATTCTTTCATCGTGTAACCTGTGTTCTCCAGAAGACAAATTCTGGAGGTGGTGACGGGTGTGTGGGTGCCCCGGCCACCCAGAGAAGAGCTGGCAGAGCTACCTCACGCAGGCTGGCCTGCAAGGGCGCGTGCCTGTCCACAGCCGGAGAGAACAGGCTGGGCAAAGCCAATGGCAGAGGGAGCTACTGCTTATGGAGGGTTTGCTGTGTCCAGCACTGAATGGGTCCTTGCAACCCCTTGTTTCATTTCATCCTGATGCTCTTGTTCTGCGGCAGGACATTCAGCCCTACTTTGCAGATGAAGAAATGGAGGCTCAGAAGGTGGGGTACGTTGCTCAGGGTCTCCCTGCTAGGTAGGGATGGATTGGGGCTCGGGCCTGCACCTCTCCAAGACTGTCACCAGGCCCCCCCAACCCCCCACCCGCACAAATGCCCAGATCAGGCAGGCAAGCCGGCCCATAGCCTGCCTGCTAGTGTTTGGCAGCAAGAGCATCCATGGCGGCAAGATGCTCATGGGGTAACAGAGAGCAGGCTGCGGGTTCCGAGTTGGGCAGAACGGGGTTGAAACCATGACTGGCACTCTTCCTGGCTTGTGTGGCCCTGGGCGTGACGGCTAAGTGCTCTAGGACTCAGCATTTCAGGCCAGTGTCACACAACGGCTAA
Organism: Herpailurus yagouaroundi; assembly: GCF_014898765.1. Lineage (NCBI taxonomy): Eukaryota > Metazoa > Chordata > Mammalia > Carnivora > Felidae > Herpailurus > Herpailurus yagouaroundi. The sequence continues at coordinate 35,228,105 of NW_024412400.1, read as the reverse complement.
CGCAGTTCTGTACAGCTCATCTTTGGAAAACGGCTACATTATCTGAAAATAAAAATGTGCTCATTGCAAGAGTACCCCTACAATGTTTTTCTGCCATTTGTTCGTTCATTCAGCAAATGGTGATATGCATTTTCCCTGCCTTAGATTCTGTGGTGGGGCTTGGTATCCTGCAGTGACTAAAAGGATCCCAGACCCCAAAGAGCTCTCAGTCGAGAGATCCCGACCTGCTGACTCCTCTTCAGCTACTGAGCTAGCATCTCTTATCTCCTGGGAGCTGTGTGCTTCTGTTCGCCTTGAGAGATAAGAAGTAGAAACCAGAGGCTCTTGTGGAAGTGACGAGGTTCTGGTGGACTCTGCCCTTCAGAGTCCCTCCGAGCACTGTGGCAGGATGGCCCCTCCTTTACTGTACATCCTCCCCCGCCACCTCCCAACAGCCCCCCCCCCCCCCACACCCGCCCTGTGGACTTGATAACAAGCTGATTCCCTGCCCTGGCTCAAGTAGCAGGCTGGCTCTGCCTGCCAGATAAGCAAACATCCGGACTGTCCGTTGCTCAGGTCTGGCTGGTTGGAGCCGCCAAGATGTAAAGTGAGGGAAAAGAGAGGCTGAGTCCTCTCCCCAGTAAATTCTGGGCTTGGAGGAGCAGGGTCAGGATCCTTGGGGAGGGTCATGCCAAGAGAGTCCAGCTGGGCAAAGCTCATTTAGAAGCCTCACTCAGGCAGCCTCCGGCCTCCCTGCATCTGTCCAGGCTGTTCCTCTGTTTGGGATTCCCTCGTTCCTCTTTTCCAACTTCTACTTCTTAACTAACTCCCGTGGTGTTTTCTGGTGTCAATTCCAGCATTAATTCCAGCAGTGATTATCCCCTCCAGGAAGCCTTCCCTGATAGATCGCTGTCCCCATTCCAGAGACTGATGAGATGCCTTCCCACTTCTGCAACCACCATCACCTGCCTCAACTCAGCACTTGCCATCCTGCTGGAATTCTCTGCTTGTCTTCTTCTCTAATAGTCTGTCTGCTCTTGAGAGTAGGATGCTCGCCTCACCTGCCTCTGTTTCCAGTACCCAAGGCTAGTGTGCAGGTGTCGAGCGCACGATTGCCGGATGTTTCCTTGCACGGAACCACGCTGGAGAATCCTACTGCTCATTGGAAGATCAGCTTAGATCAGGTAACTGCAGGGCACAGTAGGCAAAAACATGGACTCTAGTCCAGTGAGACATCTCATCTCCCCACTTCGTGGCTGGGCGACCTGAAAGGCTTAGTCTCCACATCTGTAAAATGGGAGAAGTGCTCCAGGAAGATACGACCCAGGCTGCATTTAATACCCTGCCCTGCCCAGTGCATAGTGAATATTCAGCACATATTGTTAGAGTAATGATGGTGATGGTGACGGTGACAACGACAGTGGTGCTATTACTTCCACCAGAAAGCCTTCCCTGTCTCTTCACTGGGCTGGGTACCCACCACCCACCCCAACTCAGAACACCAGTGGTGTCAATGCCAGTTTACATATCTGCCTTCCCCTTAGGCTGAGCTGCTCTGTGGCATAGCTTGGGTCCAGCCCAGCCTTAGGGCCCCTAGATTGGGGCACTCAGTGCTGGGTCCCTGTATTGGCTGAGCACAGTTTCTCATGAGCCCTGTGACTTTCTCCAGCCCCATTTCCCTCCTCCCCATCCAGAACCTTGGCCTCATGGGGCCTTGAGCTCTCTAAGGGCTTCTTGTTTTAAAATTGATCCTGGGTGCTTTCCAGAATGTTTAAGGAATTTTAAAAATGACACGTCAAGATTAGCCATAATATTTTATCATTTTGTTTGTCCTAAGAGTTGTGTTATCATTTGCGGTTAGCTCCTTCATGGCATTAGAATTGCATTCTTTCATGCCCACAGAGGTCTTGTTGTGGTTTTACTGGTTTATAGTAGTTGCTCATAACAGCTTTTGTGTCTCTAATTACTCGTTCACATGTTAAGGCCTTATTAATTTAGTTTTAATCTGCTTTTAGAGAGAATTGGCTTTTCCCCTGAATGTGCTGATTTTAGATAATTACCAGCCTCCTAGGAGTGGATCAGAAGAGAGTGAGCACACTGCTCACCGGGCCGAGCCTCGTGGGCAGCTACTGGACTTTTCCACCAGAAAGAACTGGGTCCAGGTGATGGCCCAGCCCATAACCCCCACGAGACATAGGCTGGTTACCTGACTAAGTCTAATTTTTATCAGCTCTAGAGCTTGAAAGTCAAGTGAAACGTGGAAGTACCTGGCATTTGACAGGCTCCCTGTTACCTTTCCTGACTTTTCTCATCCACTCACTTATTTAACACAGGCACCAGAGGCTGTGAACTGTCTTATTGTCCCAGGAACCCTCAAAGGGTGAAGCATACTTTAAAATCAGACTCCAGGAGCAATGGCCAATTTGCAGCTTTTAGCAATTCACATCATGTACAGGAAGAGTCTAGTCACTGTCTGGTTTTTCAATCCTCCACCCCCTCCAGAATTTAAAGAGCACAGGCTTTGGAGTCAGATCTGGGTCAATCCTGGCTCTGACCTTTGCAGAAAGAAGCACTATGGACAAGACCTCCCTTCTGACCTGGCTCTGGAACCACAGAGACAGTAAGATGCAGTCCTAGGTGCCTCTGGGAGGTGGGTCCGTAAGCACAGGGCTTCCCCGAGCTGTGTGGGCAAGTGTGGAGGGGTCAGTGACCCATCCTCCCCCTGCTTGTTGGAATGGGTGTTTGGGGCATGTGGGAGCTTTAACAAATGTCACAATTCTTGGGAGGCAAGATGAATCCCACTATTTGTGGACCAGGCCAGGTCACTGACAAGAGATGGGTCCATTTAGTGTGAATAGTCTGTCACTCCCAGTATAGGTCACCTGCACAGGGCAAGGGGGGCCTCGGGACCCCTGGGACGTGCTTCCTCAGGCTGCCTGCCGAAGCCGGGTTTTCTGTGTCACTGGTCCCCATGCAGCCGTGCCAGCTGGGGTTTCTAAGTGGTCAGGGGAGCTGGATAATGGCTTTTGAAGTGACAGTCCCTTGTCATAGTGATGCAAAGCTGTCTTCGTTCATCTGTTGGTGCATGTCTTTCTGGGAAAGCTGCTGACAGAGCCAAAGTGTTAGAGGTTATTTGTTTTTAATAGAAAAGTTACTGGACTGGCTTCACTTTACAACCAGCTGCCCTGGACTCCAGCCCTTTTGCAGACTTGCAGGTGGTCCGTGCAGTGAGGAGAGAAATTGAAGGTGGCCGGACTTCCCCTTTGTTTCCAAGGTGGAGTCCCAGAGCCCACAGTGGGGGTACAGACAGCACTGCCTATCTCTGTGGTTTGTATCGTGTCCACCTCAGCCCCCACAGGCACCTGCCTTCCCATGCCACTTGGAAAACATCAGGAACATTCTCTCGCCTGAAATTCCCCCGTTAGACCCTGGCTAAAGGGATTAGGCAGTAGAGAGTGCCTGAGCTGGGAACCTGCGTTGAATGAGCTCTTAAAGACCCTTTCAGACACGGCATTCACAGGGCAAGCCAAATCCTTGTCCCAGATTTCACTGCTCCTGGTCTGGCAAAGGTGGTTGGCTCTTACCACAGAGGACGTCACAGGAGGAGTTCTTAGGTCCTGGGGAAGATTGTCATCAGGAGTTATCACAAGAAAACAAGTGACCATTGTTTGTTACCCAGTCCCCTTCCAACATTACTTCTTTTTTTTATTTCCCCTCTCCTGTTCTTGGGTGACCATCCTCCTCCCTGACTCCTCACCCCTCTTTTCTGTTCTTGGGACAAATCTGGCCCTCTGGGGAAAGGCTGGTTTCTTCCCATAGGATACAAAGCTTAAATAGAAAAACCCATTCCCACCAAAAGTGAACATGAGCTAGCCAAGTGGGAGAACTAAATCACCGTTTTGGAGCCATCACTGCCGTGAGTGGGGAGTCTCCACATCTTCAGCTTGAACAAAAACTAATTAAGTTTTAGGGCAGTGGACATCCCAGTGCTCCTGGGCGCCCAGCTCAGCAAGCAGCCCCTGCAAGGTCTCCTCCTGGGTCCAAGTCTCCAGGAAGGGGAGGAGCTTCTGAAACGTTTAGCCACGATGAACAGCCTATCCATCATGGCTTCACAAACTTCCAACTTAAAAGAAAAGACTTTTAGTTATTGTCCAGCTTGGACAAGCAAATCCCATCCCTGTCTAAACTCTGGAGGTCTTGATGACTATTATTTGGGCCTCCCATGCCAGCCCTGGGCATTTTACGTACATTTTCTCTCATCCCCAGCACAACCTGGTGAAGTAGGTCTTCTGGTTAGCTAATGCCACATAGCAAGCTGCCCTGAACCTAATAACTTAAGACGACAACCATTTATTCTCTTGATTCAGTGGGTCAATTGGGCAATTCTTGAGTTCCGTGTGACTGCATGTTTAGCTGAAAGCTCAGTTGGGGTGCCTCAGTTCTCCTGCGGTAACCTCTCTCTTGTCCTCCAGGGTTTTCCACGTGGCCTCTCTCCCCAGGATAGCCTGGCCTTCCTCAAAGCACGGCAACTTGGTTCCCACAGGGGAGGGTTCTGAAAGACCAAGCCCCCGGCGTACGAGCGCTTATAAAAGCGCTGCATGCTTCGTGCTTGCTAATGTCCCGTGGGCCAAAGCGAGTCACAAAGGCAAGCCCAGAGTCTGTGCAGGAGGGGACTTCACAAGGGTGTGAATATGTGATCCATTAATCCCTCTTTTGCGGATGAGGGCACTGAAGCTCAGGAGGTTACTCTCATTGCTCAGTCATTCCTCACGGCTAGAGACGGAGATCCCAGGTCTGTTGACTCCTAGGCACGTGTTCATTGCGGACAGTACTGGGTCCACCTGATACAGGTGGAGGGTGGGCGGTGGGAGGGGGCAGGTACCAGGAGCCCTGTGTACATGATGGCTGAGCTTCCTGCCCTTTTTAGCCTGGAGGACAGCTCGGCTTCTTCCCCAGCCGACGGGTTCCACCCAGGAGATCGGAGCCAGGGGGCTGCGTTGCGGGTGCAGGCGGCCCTGGCAGGCATTGGAAACATGCTCCAGGCCACAGTCCCAGTTTTCAGCCTGGCGCTGTGGCCCCGTCTAGTCCCCCAGCCCTGTTCCCACCCTCTCCTTAACTCCAGGATAGCTTTTATGGCACTGGCCTGCTTGTCCTTAACGCACTGTGTTTGGCATGCCTTGCCGCTTAAAAACAAAAACTAGTTTATGTTTCCTGTGAGAATGAGGAGCCCTCCCAGCCACTGCAGCCTCTGGGTTTCCCCTAACGCCAGCGCCAGCCACACCAGGCTGGAACCGCCTCGTACTTTTCCATCTGACCTTCTCAGCGGTGATCTCTTGAGGACCCATCTCTGGCTCTCAGCACCCACACCCAACAATGTTTGGACTGAACTGAAGGGTGTTCTCCTGGAGCTTCTCAGAGTCTGAGCACAATGCCTATGTGTATGTGCAGCCCCCAGAGACTCCAGCAGACACCTGCTGGATGCCCTGCCCTAGGCTGGGAAACACGGGGGTCACAGAGTCCTGCAAGCCTCATGTTCCAGCCCAGATTCTTTCCTTGTTAGCTGAGTGACCCTGAGAAACTGCCTTCACATCTCTGAGCTCAGCCTCCCCTGTATACATCCAGTCCAGACGAGAATAGTCTCTGTTCTGTCCAACGTACCCAGGGTCAGAGACAACAGGAATTTGGGGTTGAGGAAGTGTCTCCTTTGGACACTGCCATAGCATTTGTGTGTTAGGGATCCTTCCCTTGAATGGGCTTGATTGTAGGGCTCTGAGAAAGGGTTCTCTATGCCCAAAGATCCTTCTGCCCTCTCCCTCTATCCCTCCATCTCTCATGATGCCTGAAATTCTGCTATCCATAATTCTCTTGCTAAGGTATTTTATTATTTGTATCCAAATGGTCCCCATTAAAAGATGTCAAATGATCTGGAAAGGGTAACATGTTAGTTCAGGAGCAAAGACTGCCTTACCATTAATGAACATCTCTTTCAACCTCGTGCCCTGACGTTGATGTTGGATGGTAAACAGGTGTGAGCTTTCTGGGGCTCAAGCTGGCAGTAGTTATCAAAAGTCTTAAAAATATGCATACTCTTGAATGCTACAATTCTTCTGTAAATGTACTCCAAGAAATTGATGTGTTCAAAACTGGGTTATTCCAGGCAGTCTTACTTATAATAGCACAGAATAATAAATAACTTAAATGTCCAAGAACACCGAATGGACTAAATGATAGTGTGTGGATATGATGTAATACTAGCAGGCTTAGCTCCGTGGTCCTGTGACCAAGTGCAGTCACACAGGTCACAAGGCACAGAAGGGCCCCTCGCTTGGTTTAATGCTCGTCTGTCACCATCTTAAAATTCCTAACATTTTTTTAAAAGAGCCCCTCATTTTCATTTTCTGCAGGGCGCCACAAATTATGTAGCTATTTCCTTAATATTATGTAACAAGTAAAATAATGCTTATGTGGACTATTTATTGAAGTGGACAATTGCTTCCATTAAATGAAGAGACTAGGGCCCAAAACCATAAATGATGCAATCCTAATTTTTTTAAAAACAGAAATATATATATGCATTCATAGAGCAAAATACTGGACATAAACACACCAAAATGTTAGAGTAATTACCTCTGAGGAGGCAAGATTACAGGTATTCTTTTTATTACCATGTTCTTCTTTGAGCATTTCTTGTATTTTCCAGCACGGAGGGCCTGAATATGCTTATTGACTCTAACATATCTGGCAAAGGCAGAAATGTATATAGCGTAACTGGGGACCAGCGATCTTTTCTTAGCCTCAGATGGAGTCTGGAGCCTTTAATATACAGAGTACACTTCAGGATAAACACACAAAGAGAAGTTCAGTTGATGGGGAAGCCAAGTACTCTTACGAGCTCCTTGAAGCCGAGGAATGTCTGATTTCTCAGTCCCCACTTCCCTTCATAAGCCCGGCATGGACGGGGTGCCCAGTGGATGGGCATCTTGTCTTGTGGCTTGAGTCATTAGTGGTCTTTGCCCATGACACACCTCATCAGACATCAACTTCATTATGTTCTCATTTGAAGGTGGGAGCTTCTCTGTGGCTGGACATGTGCCCCGAGTGATCTCTAGACCCCAGAAAGGAACGTCCCCACCCCAAGTCCTCCTGATCTCCGTCTCCCTCTGGAAACAGGTTATTATCCTGTTTCCAGGACCAGAGGTCTGATTTACTCCTGCACACAACTGGCTCCACCTGTCACCCTGTGCCTGTGTTGCCTTGCAGGCTTCACCCTAACAGCAGAGGGCAGCAGTCATCAGTGAGCCCTGGAGGGAGCTGAGGGGTTTGGAGGAGGAGGTAGTCCCCACTGCCCAGTGAGTGGCCCCACTCACTCCATACTCATTTCCCAGACTTCTTCTCTCCTAAATCCTTATCAGGCTGTTGCTGACTATCTATCAGCTGAACAGCTGAACGTGGCCGGGAACACATGAATCCTAGAAACTTGCCTCTGTAAAACCAAGGCCAGCGAGTGAATGGCCTCTGGCCCCTTCCTATGACAGATAGGAACACAGGCACCCAGAGACAGGGTGGACCTGCCTAGAGCCACACAGTGAACAAGGGGCAAATGGAGTCTTAACTGCAGCAGTGAGGAGGCAGGGCTCATAATGTGCAATTGCCACATATGGAAAGGCTGTTGAAGGGGAGGTGGGTAGCTGCTAATACGGGAAATGCCCATTGCACCTGCACAGTAGCCTCTCCCTGCCCACCTGGGGTGCACTCAGCCCTCTGAAGCCCCTCCTCTTTTCCCAGCCCCCTACTCAGCCCCAGCTCTGAGAGCCCCACCCTGATGACCTTTTCTCTCCTAAGTACCCCTTTAAGTGAAATTTAGGGAAGTTTTTGTAAATGTTAAAACTGATTTCCAGGGGACATCTGGGTGGTTCAGTAGGGCAAGCACCCTACTCTTGATTTCAGCTCAGGTCAGCTCACTGTTGTGAGGTCAAGCCTCACGTCGGGCCCTGCACTGACAGTATAGAGTCTGCTTGGGATTCTCTCTCTCCTTCTCTCTCTACCCCTAACCTGCTCGCACACACACACTCTTCTCTCTCAAAAATAAAGAAATACTTAAACAAATAATAAAATAGGGATGCCTGGATGTCTCAGGCGCTTAAGCTTTCGACTTTGGCTTGGGTCATGATCTCAGAGTTCATGAGTTCAAGCCCCGCATGGGGTCTGTGCTGACAGCTCAGAGCCTGGAGCCTGCTTCGGATTCTGTGTCTCCCTCTCTCTCTACCCCTCCCCTGCTCACATTCTGCCCCTCTCTCTCTCTCTAAAAAATAAATCAATGTTAAAAAATAATAAAATAAAATAAAATTGATTTACCTGTTATAATAAGACACGTGGTAGACGGAGTTAGGCCGCAAGTGTTCTGTAATGAAATTGACTTGAGCACACCCTGCGTAAACAAGGTTGGGGCTGCTTGCTCAGGACTGACAACCCTGTTCCTTTGCTTGGCAGACCACGGTGAGCTGGGATGGGGACAAGCTCGAGTGTGTGCAGAAGGGGGAAAAGGAGGGACGCGGCTGGACCCAATGGATTGAGGGTGACGAGCTGCACCTGGTAGGTTGTTGGTGTGTGGGGTGGGGGCGGGGGGGGGCACAGAACAGGGTCCAGAGACTATAATCACTGTTGAGGTCCAGTGGACCTTGGAAAAATACTCCGTGGCTGGGCCTTGGTTCTGCTCTGAAGCTTCTCTTCCAAGGGCCTGAAGAAGACCTTTGAGTGACTTTAAACACTGAGCCCCGAGTTTTCAAGGTCTAGGCTGACTCAGCCGTCCAGTCAGAGACATGAGGAACAGAGGTGCGTTTGCTAAGCATCAGACGTGGAGCTAAGCTCTTTTGCATTCCATAATCTCTCTCTGTCCTTTCAGCAGCCCTATGGGCCAGCTGCTATTAGGGGTCCTATTCTGGAGATGAGAACATGGGGGCGCACATCCAAATTACACAGCTAGGAGACGGAAGAACTGAAATTTGCTCCCAAATGATGTCTGTGTTCACCAGGCCAAGCTGTGGCAGGCTCGAATCAAGGAGAATTCTTTAAGCTTCTCAACACTCTAGGTCAGGGGACGAGAAGCCTTTGTCAGTTCAGAAGCCTAGGTGTGGGCCTCTGGCTTGGGAACTCCGGTCAAAGCCATTTCTACTCCATCCATTGTCTGGGAAAAGTACGCACAAATCCAGAAGAAGGGGCTTAACATCTGGAGAGCTAAAATAACACATGTCCTCCAAAAGGAGACCTCCCATCACTCCTTTTCCCTTGGAACTCCCCGACTACCTTCCTTCTGAGAAAAGAACCTGGTCCAGGTGACTTGGGTTCTTCAACTCTTGACTCAATGGGTACCTTTGAGTAAGTACTTCCTCCCTCAAGCCTCCCCTGCAAAATGCCATCCTACCACAGGAGTTCTGCAAAGATGCGAGTCCGTGTGAATGCTGGGAAGAGGCACGAGGGCATTATTTTCAGAGGCATTAGGCTAACGCAGTCCCTGACCTTGGGCCTGTCTTCTCCCCGGGCCTCTATTTCAACTGCAGAACAATGAGGGTAGATGGGTATGTGGTCTCCACTGTCTCGTTCAGCTCAGTAGTTCTGTGGCTCTAGGCCAGAGGTTGCAAATGGCGGGGTGGGGGCGGGGAGGGCTCGGACCTCTTTTCTTTGGCCATCAGGGAGCTTCACACTTCTTCAGGGAACAACTTAAAAATTAGGAGATGTCACGTAAATATTCAGATTTTCAGCCTCCTTCAAAACACAAGACAGAACAAAACAAAACTTGGAATGTGTGGTGACACTCTGTGTGTCATTTCCCCCAGCCACTCAGCAGGGGCTGTCCTGTAAGCAAGGCATGAGCTTTCTGGTCTGCATTTGAGTACTACCTGGGAGCTTTTACTAATAGCAGTTCCAGGGCTTCACCCACTGAGACACTGATATAACTCGTCTAACCTGGGACCCAGGCATTTTTTCAGACTCCCCGGGTACTCTAATGTGTAGCTGAAGCTTAGAATTTCCACGCCATTTGCAGCTTTGGCCTTGGCGACCTACTGAATCCTCTGGGGGTTAAGCCATGTGTCTGGGCCCGATTTCTTCCAAGCTTGGGCACAGACTCTGTCTTGGGCTCAGGACTGAGGTTCTGAAAGCCTTTTGGCTCCTTGAGTGTAGTAGGGGGAGGGGAGGTATCAGAGGGTCCTGCTGGCCCGTTTTGAACCACATTTTTTTCCCAGCCAGCCCTGCCTAGGGCATAGCAGGGCCCAACATCCACTGATCCAGTTTAACGGACTTTCTAAGGAATTGGTTAGTTCGAACCAACTCTTGAGGAGAAATAGCAGGCGCTATTTTCGAAGTTCCTGCCCCTGTATGCACTGAGCCCCAAGTGTGACTTTGCTCTGGCCAATGACAAGCATCTGCTTTTGTTTCAGGAGATGAGAGTGCAGGGTGTGGTCTGCAAGCAAGTATTCAAGAAAGTGCACTGAAGCCTGAGCAGACCTTGATCTCGAAGAATGAGTGGCATGGACGTGTGGGCCAGGATCCCCTTCTTTGCACAGCATGGGGCAGAAATGTCCAGCCACTCCTAGGCATCTGTTAGCAGAGTCTCTCTCTTGGCTTTGTCTCTTTTCTTTTCCTTAAAACGAAGCCATCCCAATAAAAGTGATTTCTGCTCAATACATCTGTTTTGAAGAAGCTTCAGAACCCCACTGTGCTCACTTTTTCTCTGGGGCTTCTGAAGCCAGCTTCTCCTGATGCCATCCCTGGGCTGAAGGAGAAATATCACCCACACACCTGCAGATTTAGTCCTCACATTGCACCTGTAAGGTCTTTCCCCAGGAGCACAGGCTTGGGTTCAGGATGTGTGAGCTGACATTCAGTTATCCACATGTTAAATACCTTGCATGGTACATGTCTAGTCAGGACCAAAATGTAGTGAATGCCACAGAAGCAGGAAGAAATGCCCTCCACCTGGGAACTTAAAGCCTAGGTAAGGAGATCCAGCCACCACCGATCTCCAATTCCATACTATACACATAGGAGATGCTCTAAAAATGATTCGTAAATGAGATGGAACTGGATAGAATTGTAAGCCAAAACCAGAATGAGGTGAACCTTAACCAAAGGCAATTACCAGTCGGACTTGATTTCGGAGGTGTCATGAGCACACAGGTTACCACCCCAAACTGTTCCACCTCACTTATGAGCTGATGTAAAGCCTTCCTTCTCACTGTTATCAATGAGGCATAACTGGCAAATCGCTCTAGAAGAGGGAGACTAGCTCATGTTCACGCTAAAGTGTAAATGACTGCTAGTGTGCCTTGGCATAGAGACACTCAGGGAAACTGAAAGGGAGGAAACGAGAGACCAGGATAGAGGAAAAGCACTGCACAATGGAAGACTTCCATCCAGGAACCCCTTCAACATCAATCCTGCTTAGGCTATGCCCTGGCCCTTGGAAGAGTGGGTTAGGAGCCGGGCGAGCGGAGTTCCGATTCCCACTCCACCACTCACAAGACAACACCACAAGTCTCTGGATCTCACTTCTCAAGTCAGAAAACCACACTAACAAGCTACCTCCCCTTCCACCCAGGTGTGCTGTGAAGCCTGTAATGCATATTACACTTGTAGACTGCCGAGCACTAGACCAGTGCTCTCAGACCTGGCTAAGCATTAGAACCACCTGCAGAGCTTACCGAATTCCCTCTACCTGGGCCGCTCCTCAGCACCAATTACATCAGAGTATCTCCAGGTGGGACCCAGGCGTCAGTTGTTTGTAAAGCTCCCCGTGTGAATCTAATATGCCAGTGGAGCTGGGAATCACTGCCCTAGACCATTATTTCTAACCTGAGGGTAATCTCGCCCTTGCCCGGAGCATTTGGCAATGTCTGGAGACACGTTTGATTTAACAACTTTGGTCAAGGGTGCTGCACAACACCCTACAATGCACAGGACAGCCGCCCCCCCCTCCCCCATGGAAGAGTTATCCAGCATAATATGTCGACAGTGACAAAGTTGAGAAACCCTGCCTTAGACAAATGTAAGAAATGTTTAATGTTTTTTTCATTATCTAGGTCATTTCCCTGGCCTAGACAAGGCAATGAAACCCAGTATTGCCTAAGATTTTAGAGACCTTTTCACCTTTGCCCTGGTCTCTGGTCCTGAGAATAGAGAAGTCAAAGGCCAAGAAGGTCATAACGGCTATTCACTCACTCGTTACACAAATGTTTAATGAAGCACTGAACTAGCATCATACCTGTTGGACATTCTGGAGTTCCCATCCTATCCCATCCCAAATATGGGAATCCCCTACAGATGCCCACCCCCAATAGGTAAATATCTCACCCAACAGTTAGGTTCTGATGGGGACTCAAAGTGTGAGTGCATGTGATGGAGAGGTCATGGCCCCACTGTTGGGAGTTTCTGGTCTCATGGGGAGACTCAGCCCCACCCGGACTGAAGAGCTTGACCAACAGGACCTCAGTGGGAGCCACATGATGTTTTTGAGCCTTAGAGTGGCAAGATCAGCCTTTGAGCAGAACTAATCCGGGAGCCGTTCTCTCAGCGGTAAGAAGAGTGAAGAATGAAAAATACGAGTTGGAGCTGAGCGCAGGGCCATCACCTTTAATTCAAAATTCACATCATAGAAGACTAATCTTCCCAAAGAAGTATATGTAAAGTGGGAGGGTTCCTTACTGTGCATAGATCTGTAACCCGAGAAGCAATCTTTGGGCTTCAGCGCAGCCTTTCCTCTCCTCGGCACCAACTCCACTATTTTGCAGAGGGCTCGCTTCTAAGTGGGCAGCGGCGAGCATCACGGAGCTTATTCAGCTTTCTTTGTGGCATTTTAGCACCTCTCACCTCCAGTGCGAAGCTATTGACGTCCGTTCCATTTTTGGAACGCTATTGCAAGCTTTGCCACTGAACTGACACTCAGATGCCATTGTTAGAGGATATGAAAACGACTCTCAGCTCTAACAACGGTGCCTGTTCACAGAACGGGGCGCTAGCAACGGATTCGTTTGCTCAATTTCCAAGGCACGTCAGCAACACTGAGAGCCCCACGGGACTGACAAAGGATGGAGGTTATCTATTTACCAGCTCACCTGGTGCCACTGAGCTATGGAAATAGCCTCACTACATCTTGCAATTCCATGGGCCAGCCAACTTGAAAAGGTTATTTTTTTTCCACATTTTTCAAGCTGGAGGGTTACAATATTTCAAAACACGCTCTACACTAACATACCTTATTAACGCGTTTGTATTACATAACTTCACATTTTCAAAACGTAGGCTTGCCACATGCAGGAACTCAAGCAGGAAACGCTGAGGCCGAGCCTAGGCCCTCCCGGAGGAGGGACGGTGGGGGTGACTGACTGAGCTCCCAAGCTCCAGAACCACGCGGCCTCGGTTCAGTTCCCATCGGTGCTACTCCCCAGCTCTGTGAGGTTAAGGCAAATTGTACAGCCTCTCTGTGCCCCAGTTTACTCCTCTGCAAATCAGAGCTGACCTTTTGCCATGGACTTTTTGTGAGGCTTGAATGAATCTAATCCATCTAATGAGCTTACTTAGAAGAGATACAGTAGTCCCCCCTTATCCGTAGTTTCACTTGCTGAGGTTTCAGTTACCCCCTCCCCGGAAGCAAAAGATTCTTCCTCCTGACGAATCTGCAGAAGGTCAATAGTAGCCTATCGCGACTTCAGGGTGCCTGTGCCAGTGTCCTCGCGCCAGGTCTCAGGTAGGCTTTTTATCATCTCACATCATGACGAAAGGTGAGTACAGTCTAATACAATATTTGGAGAGATCACATTCACATAACTTTTATTACAGTATGTTGCTATAAATTGTTCTATTTTATTATTTATTGTTAATGTCCTGTGCCCAATTTATAAATTAAACTTTGTCCTAGGTATTGTACGTCTAGGAAAACGCATTATATATATATATATAGGGTTCAGTACTATCTGTGGTTTCAGGCATCCACTTGGGGTCTTGGAACATATCCTCCACGGGTAAGGAGGATTACTGTATGTATTATTTTTACAAAGAGATTTGAACAGTGCCTGGCATATAACAAGCCAATTTATATGTGGGTTAAACAAACAAAAACAAAAACAGAGATCTGATTGGCATCCGAGGAGTGGAATCAACATGACTTCATTGCTGACACAGTGTGGGTGACGGAAAAACAGAAGGAGTTGAAGTTCAGGGGACACAGGGAACCATTTAACAGAAATCCGGAAGCGTGGCTCAGCTAGGGCAGGAAGCCCCAGACCTCTCAGTGGCAGAAGGAGGAGGTAGAGCAGAGCCTCTCTGATGTTTTGGGGGTGCAAACCCAAGTGCAGGTTCTCTTTCTCTGTCTCTCTGTCGCTCTCTCTCTCACACACATGATACCGATTGAGAACCCAGAGTCTGCGATGCACAGACACAGTGACCTGTCATCCTAGGGCTGGCAGGTGGACGGACTTCAGACCCTAAACCCCCAAAGCCCCTGAAATGTCATTCTTTGGGCAGCCTCCAAAACCCTCCTGCAAGAACATCCTGACAAGGTGGACCCCAAGGACCTCTCTGGAAGCCCTGATTTGTAACTTCTGTCTCAATTAATTAGGACAGCATTATTGTTCTTTTCAGGTGCAAATGAAACAGCTCAACACTGCCCTGCAATTAAACTCTGCTTAATTCCCCCACATGTCCCTTACCCACGCCCACGCTGACCGGAATAGTCCCCCCAGCCTGCCTCCATCTGCAGAGCTGAGTCTTTCCTAATCTCAGTTCTCAGGGACTTCACCAGTGCGGCCCCAACCCCACACCCCACCCTGAGCTGGGGACCTGCAGGACTGAGTCAGGGTAGGTGGTAGGGACATGCTAATCACCCAAGTCACAGAAGTGGCTTTCCTCTCAGGGATAGTGGGGACAAGGAAAGGGATAAGTGTCCCTCTGGGAAAAGGGACTTGATTCACTCCAGGAGGGACACACTCATGATGATATGCCCCATTCTTTTACAATAATCAAAACCCTACCAATCGTTCAGAGGTAAAGTTTGGGGCCCTCCTCTCCCCCCTCCACAACCCACAAAATCCCCCCTTCTTTGAGTACTGATCTTCTTTAAGATGATCCTGGCCACTTCTTAAGATGCCTCTAACAAAGAAATAGCAGATCTGAATTAACAGAAGTTGTGGTTTGTTTTAAATGGCTGCAGGTAACAAATAGGTTAGTACACAAAAATACAGTATACTTATGTAGTGCTAGTTCCAGGATAATTTTAGCATTTACAAAATTTCTGAATTCAGAGTGTACCTGGGATAGTCTGGTCCAAGCATGGTGTACAGGTTTAAAGGTAGATGGATATTGAGGAGGGCACCTGTTGGGATGAGCACTGGGTGTTGTATGGAAAGCAATTTGACAATAAATTTCATATTTAAAAAAAATAAAAAATAAAGGTAGAGAAGGAACTCTATTCTGTCCCATTACTGTCTCTCTGTAACCACTTGGCAATAATGTCAAAAGTTGAAAAGCCCTTCATGAATACGAGGTCTAAGCCCAATGGGTCCCTTCCCCCAAAACCACATACCCCAGTGGAGGTCCTGTTTGAACTCCTACCACTTAGCTCTCAGTCTTACCATGGTCTTAGATGCCCTCGCGCACATTCATCATATCTGTGGTTTGCCATCTTATGAACAAGTCTCCCGTATTTAGGGAATCCCTTCTTTGGGGATTCAATCTCTCTCAGGTATTCATCAAAGAAAGAAATAGCTTCCCCAGCCTCCTTTGCATGCAGGTTCCAGGTATGAGACCAAGATTCCCTCAGTCACACCAAGTAAAGAGATCTGGAAAGGGAACTAGGTGAGAAAGATGGATAATGCAAATTCCGTTTTTTGAAATGGGACCAGTGGAGGAATTGGCTTGGGGTGACACCAGTGGCAGACTTCTGGTTCCCAGGGTCCAGTGTCACAGGTACTAAGTAGTGGACACAAAACAGAGAGGCAACAACGTCTCTGTGCTTCTTACACAATCCACCTACCAAGTGGCCTCACCAAAAGATCCACATAGAATCTGGTCAAGTCTCTGGATCCAACTACATATTTACAGGAAATGTAGGGGCGGAGGGACATGTTAGACATTTGAGGGGTGTGATCAGCAAAACCCAGACTATAAGAAACGGCAGGATAAACAACCTGGATTCCTCAGCAAATGAATTGCAAGGAACAAAAAAGGCATACAGAGGGAACCTATAGTCTAAAATAAACTCAGGAGACATATCAGCTAATTATACTATATGGCCTTTATTTGAATCCTAATTCAAATAAATAAATTGTGAAAATAAAATACTCTAGAACAAACAGAAACTAGAGATAACTAAACTATGAGATAACTAGGGAAATTTGCACACTGACGACATGTGATAGTGCCAGAAATGCTATTAAACTTTTAGTATTATGGCATTATGGTAATGTATTTTAAGAGTTCTTATCTTTTAAAGATACACACTGAAATATTTATGGAGAAAGGGCATAATATCTGGGTTTAGCTTCAAGATAATTGGAAAGGTGAGGAATAGTAGGAATGGAGACAAAATAAGACTAGCCACAACCTGATAAATGCTGAGGGTGCTGGGCACATGGAATTTCTTCAGCTATCCTTTCTGCTTCTGTAGATACTTGAAATACTCCATGATTTAAAACTTCAACAACAAAAAAAAAACTAGTATAAAAATTTAAACAAACGATCCTGCACAAAATCAAACTCCATCTGGCTTAACTATGACTACTCTTACAGAGTTGACATCTTGAGGAGCCCCCTGGCAAGGTTAGCCGGGCACTTTCCATTTTAAATCAAAGAATGGAAAGCCATCGTTTCTCCTCTGGGGAAAATGGAGGATGGGGCTGCTTGAATGTGGAGGCTGAGAAGCTCTAGTACACTCTGGCCATCTGGTCTCCCACAGCTCTTAGATGCTGTGGTCTCCAGGGCTGCACCGGGAACCGTGGGAGCCAGTTCCATAGCTACCGTGCATCTCCACTCCATCCCATCTACCTAGCTCTACCACCCACCGGCAGCCATCTTCCTCTGCTACAAACTATCCGCGTGCTCTTCTGTAGCCAAGGGGATATTGGAAGGTGTGTGCAGATGATGGATCTTCCAGAGCCAGATTCAGGTTCTGTGCTCTGAGAGAGTTGGAGGGGTGTCTCCAGCCTAGTCCAGGAGAGCAGCAGTGAGAGGCCATAGCAAAGCAGTGCTTTGGAGGAGGCGGGGCCGTGGCAACCAGCAATGCTAAAGGAAAATCTGTGGGACTTATCAGATGATTAAATACAGAGAAAGGGAAAAATAGAAGAATCCAGAAAAAATTTCCATCAAGCGCCAGACAGTTTACATACTTTGTCTCCTTCAGTGCTCACCATCAGTGTCGCAGATTGCTGCCAGTGTACTTGTTCCAAGTCCGGTCCCCTTTCTTCTGATAATAACACTCAGTCCATGTACTTCAGACAGTTCTTGCCTCCCTTGTCCCCAGTCAGTTCCAGGGTTGCCATACAACACAGGCCTGGCCAATCAAACTCAAAGTCACTAGACCTGACACAAATACATAATCTTGGGGTTTTCATTTAAGATACTGGAAAGAGATGCTGTCTATCCTTTGGGAATACTAAAGGGGTAGAATGTCAGCCTGGAGCTGCTGAAAGCCATCACATGGAGGGAGTCTTACTGAAATGAAGGCTCATGGAGGAAAGCAGAGGCAAGAGATGAAGAGATGCCCTGCCTGACGTCAGTCCTAACCCTGGGCTTTTTACTTATCAGCCAATTAAATCCTTTGTTTTCCCTAACTAGTATGAGACACACACACACACACACACACACACACACACACACACATCCCACTCTGGCAGAGATCCTGGACTCTGGGAGTAAGGGTGAGGAGTAGGGGAACAAGTGTAGTAATAAGACCACGTAGATGAAGACAGAGAAGAAGGATGGAGACCTAGTAGAAAAGAGAGCTGTGGTGGTTTTTAAATCATCTGGAAAATCCTTTGATATGCCTGCCTTCCAAAGCCTAATTTCCCTCCCCTTGAATGTGGACTGGTAGCAGAAGTGAGGGTATGTGACTTCTGAAGGTAGGTCATACAAGGGTACGTACAACTGCCTCCTTGGTTTCTCTCTCAGACTACTTGATCTGAGGGGAACCAGGCGCTATGTCACAAGGACACTTGAGTAGCCCTGTGGAGAGGCCCACATGGAAAGCAACTGAAGCCTCCCACCAGCAGCCAGTGAGCCACCTTTTTTTTTTTTAATTTTTTTTAACGTTTATTTATTTTTGAGACAGGGAGAGACAGCATGAACGGGGGAGGGTCAGAGAGAGAGGGAGACACAGAATCCGAAGGAGTGAGCCACCTTTGAAAGCAGGTCCTTCAGTCCAACTAGGCCACTCTCAAACTCCTGACCCATAGAAACTATGAGACAATAGAAGTTTATGTTGCTTAAAGCCACTAAGTTAAGGAGTAATTTGTTACCCAGCAGTAAATAACCAATATGGGAGCTCTCAGACACATAATCAAGGTGGCCCCTGTGCGGACTGCCAGTATCTCAGTGGGGAACCATGAAGAAGTGCTGTGCCCCATGAGTATGATGTATCAGCCCATGGCAAGACCTCCTTTCTTCTCTGTAGGCCTTTAAAAGCAGAACCAAGAGGAAGCACTGAGATTGGCACCTGGGTCTTTGAGATGCCAAAGACTGTGACCCTTCCATGAGGTAACTGTTCAGAGTCTAGATGCCAATGAGCTAGAAGATAGGGAGGAAATAGCTAATGAGCATCAGATTGTCTTTTTGAACCTTAGAGGGGTCGTGAATTAGAAGACAGAAAAAGAGGGTGGCTGTGTTATTAATTTAAATTACTTAAGTTCCATGGAGATGTGATTAAGGTAGAATCAAGATTAAGATCATAGTAAATCCAACGAGACTGTCCTTATAGGAGATAGAAAAGGGCACACACAAAAGAAGGTGGTTTGAATATGGAGGCAAAATTTGGACTGTTGTGTTTATAAGCCAAAAAAATGCCAAGAATTGCCAGTAACTACTAGAATCTAAGAGAGAGGAACTGAACAGATTCTTGCTCAAGCCTCCAGAAGGAACCCACCCTGTCAATATCTGGATTTTGGAATCCTGGCTGCCTGAAGTGGGAGAATAAATTTCTGTTGTTTTAAGCAAAAACAAAAACAAACCTACCCATGATAATGATATTAACTATTAATAGGGGAGACAATATCAGATAACAGATTTAAAATGGCCTTACTGGATTAAGACGTGCCCTTATTATCTTTCATTGCTTCATAAATGTCTACTGATCACCTGAGCAGGGCCAGGGCCATGGCTGGGCCATTCATACGTAAGTGTTACACCGGGGCCAGGGGCCAAATGAGTGCCTCAGACGTCCAGTGCTATAAGAGCTTGTTGGCATATTGAGAACAGTGTGCAGGGCAGGACTCGAGAAAGACTCCCTGGCAAGTGTGGACTGAGCAAGCTGGCTGGATATTTGGAGAGATAAGAGGGGGGAATTTTCTAGTAGGCAAAGAGATGCAGCACCAGGTGAAGCAACTTAGGCTGGTCCATTGTATGGGAGGAATACCAGAGGGAAGAAATATCTTCAGACTGTTCACCCCTAAATGAAGAATCTGGAGGCAACAATGCCTTAACCTGAAGAAGTCACCCTAGGCCCTCCTTGACATCTCAGACACCATGACAAGTGGTGGGGGAGAATGTGGGGAACTTCCTGAGCCCATGAGGAGTACCTTCATTCCTGTCCTGTGGCATCTGCCCTCCTCATTTTGGTGTTCAAGTCCTCCTTAAGAAGTCCCCCACTCCCCTGAAGTCCTGAACACACCCTTTCTGGTTGAGCCAGGCTTGTCTCCTGAAGTCAACAGTGACTACACTGCACTACACTATTGTTCTCCCTGTTCTCATTGAAAAAAAAAAAAGTGCCTAGTTCTTCCCGTTCTAGCAAATTCTTACGAACTTCTCCAAGTCCGTCCTCCAAAAAGCCTTCTTGACTGACTATTACCTAACTAATTCTGCTCAATTTCGATTGGTTTGGTGCTGTTGTGATGTTGGAAGTGAGAGGTCAAATCAGGTTGCACATTCCAGGAGCTCGTTCTTCTATGATGACCATGTGGCCTCTATCAGACTTTCTCCAGCCGGGTAGGACCTGGTCTCATGCCGTTCTCCTTTCCCTCCTCACTTTGCACTATGTTCTCTGAGTTACTGGGCTGTGCAAGTAAGGTAATTACTACTCTGAACTTCACACACCATGGTTATCAGCCCAGCCCTGACCATGCTTTCATTTATGGGCCTTCAAAGGAGACCTCCAACCAACGTAAAGAAATCTTCCTGCCACGCAGCAATGGGTAAGAGACCTTTGGCCTACAGAAGAGGCCACCTCTGAGAGGGTGCTGCTCCTCCGATGAGGTGGCCATTGCAACACCTAATCTAGGATATCAAGATAATGCCCGAGTATGTCTTCAGAAAATTTCTGCTATTGTGTACTTTGGGCCTCTCACCATTTTATAGTCCCTAATTGATAACCCTCAAGGTTGCTGCAATCACTACAGATTATTTTCCCCCAAGCCCTACCTATTCTTGAAGACTCAGCTAAAGGCCCTATTGAAGCAAGACACCTTCCCTATCAGCCCCGGATGACCGCATGACTGCTCTCCTGACTGACATTGTATCATTATAAATTCCATTCTTTTTGTGGTGCATGAACTCTCTTAAAAATATTTCTTGAGCAAACAGTAAATCAAAACTGAAGTGGCAACATGGTTAGACAATGATGATAATATAAATGTAGAAAACATTTGCAAATCCTATATCCCAGCAAGGGACTCATACAAAATACGGAAAGGACTTTCTACATTCAATGTAAGGCAACAGTCTTATCTAGAAAATGAGTGAAAAACTTGAATAGACACTTTACCAATGATGACATAAGGGTGGCAAACACATTAAAAGATGTTCAGGATCACTAGCCACTGGGAAAATGCAATTTTAATCATAGTAGTATCTGTTCAAAAAGTATGCTATTATGCTTGTTAGAATGGCTAAAATTAAAAATCTGATAATGCCAAGTATGGGCAACCCTCCAGAGATACTAGATCACTTGTACATTTTTGGTGGAAATATAAAATGGTAGAGCCACTCTGGAAATGAGTCTGGCAGTTTCTTAAAAAATTAAACATACACTTGTCATACAACCAGTAATCACCCTCCTGGGTGTTTTTCCAGAGAAATGGAACATTATAGTCACACAAAAACCTGTACGTGAATGTTCATAGCTGCTTATTTCTAATAGCCAAAGACTAAAAAAAATCCCAATGACCTTCAACAGATGAAGGGTTAACGGAATGCTAGTCAGCAACAAAAGCAAAAAAACTGTTCATACTTTAAATAATTGGATGGATCTTAGCGCATTAAGCAAAGCGAAAAAGCCCAGTCTCAAAAGTTGCATATTATATGGTTCCATTTATATGGCATTATCTAAATGACAAAATTGTTAAGACGGGGGACACATCAGTGGTTGCTAGGGGTTAGGAAGGGGCAGGAGGATGTGGCTATAAAGGGACAACATAAGAGAGTATTTTTGTGGAGATAGAACAGTCCATATCTTGACTGTTATAATGGTTGTATGAATCTATACATGTGATTAAATATCACGGAAGTATACACACAGACATACAAAACGAGAGGGTGAAATCCGAATAAAATTTGTAGTCAATCGTATGTATTGTGACAACAAATTTCCCATTTTGATAATGCTCTATGGTTGTAGGAGATGTCACCAGTGGGAGAAGCTAGGTGACGGGTACTCAGGACCTCTCTGTACTATTTTTGCAACTCGTGAGTCTATAATTATATCACAATTAGAAAAAATATTTTTAATAACACTACATACAAAATCCTAAGGGATATGATTTAAAATATAAGAAAATGCTCATATACTTAAGTAATTAATAAATTAATATAATTAATATATAAATTATGATTACTATTATTGAACAAGGTTTGGAAGCAATTACGAATTTAAGTGTTAGAAAAAGAATAGCAAAATTAGTATAAAATAATAGGAAGAAGGAACTGACAAAGCAAAAACATATTTTTGCCATTGAAAATAGGTAAATAGAACAAATCTTTAAAAATAAAGGGTTGGAGGGGCACCTGGGTGGCTCAGTTGCTTAAGTATCCGACATCAGCTCAGGTCATTATCTCGTGGTTCGTGGGTTCAAGCCCCGTGTGGGGCTCTGTGCTGACAGTTCAGAGCCTGGAGCCTGTTTCGGATTCTGTGTCTCCCTCGCTCTCTGCCCCTCCCCCGCTCGCACTCTGTCTCTCTCTCAAAAATAAATAAACATTAAAAAATTTTTTTTAATAAATAAAGGGTTGTAGGGCACTTGGGTAGCTGAGTTAGCTGAGCCTGTGACTCTTGATTTCAGCTCTGTTCATGATCTCATGATAGTTGGGCCCTGAGCAGAGTGTGGAGCCTGCTTGGGATTCTCTCTCTCCTTCTTCCCCTGCCCCTCCCCACTTCAATAATAAATTAATAAGTTTTAAATAAATAATTAAAAGTGTTGGATCTTTAGAAATAAAATAGAGACACCACCAGCTAATGAAATCAAGAATTCATAAGTATATAAAATTAAAATTAGAATGAGGAAATAGCTAGTGACACAGAGGAAATAAAAGTATGATTATTTCTTCAAGAAATGAAAGATTTTTAAGTAAAATGTAAAAAAGCAAAACTTATCGCAGAACAGACTGAAATCTAGAGAGATCAATGACTTTTATTGAAATTAAGGAAGCTGTCAAAGAACCACCCTTTCTCATAAAAGCAGTAGGCCCAGATGATTTCACAGGCAAATTTTATTAAATACTAAAAAGAACAAAACTTGTACTTTTTTTCTTTCAAGGTTTCATCAGGTTAGGTTTTTGAGATGAATATAGTTTTCCTTTCTATCTTTGTATTCTCATTCCCTTTCCTCCGTAAGCGACCATTTTAATAAGTTTACTGTTAACATATTTTTGCAACATGTGCATTGTTTTCTGGCACTATATTCTTAATTTATGAAAATGATGTTATATATTTCATTGTATCCTACATTTCTGATGCTAACTTAAAAATAAAGGCTCAGTAGGGGCACCTGGGTGGCTCAGTTGGTTAAGCGTCTGACTTCGGCTCAGGTCATGATCTCACTGTTTGTGGATTCGAGCCCTACCTCGGGCTCTGTGCTGACACCTCAGAGCCTGGACCCTGCTTCGGATTCTGTGTCTCCCTCTCTCTCTGCCCCTCCCTGACTTGTTCTCTGTCTCTGTCTCTCAAAAATAAATAAATGTAAAAAAATAAAATAAATAAATAAAGGTTCAGCAAAATAGACTTGGGTGGCTGACTTCTTAACAAGACATATTAGACTAAAAACTAATCAATTATTGACAAGACATTAAAAATATTTCTACTAAAATCAAGAATAAGACATAGATAACCATTAATATTTTTCTGTGAGGATTAGCCATTGCCAACGATCCAAAAGTACAAATAATAAAATAATAAAATAAATAAAAGTATAAAAATTGGAAACAAGGAAGCAAAACTAACATTATTTGTAGATGATATGATTGTATACTTGAAAATACAAGAATATAAGTAAATCAAGTAAAAAACTATTACAGATAATAAGAGGATTCAAAAAGGTAACTAGGCACAAAATTGATGCCCAAGTCAGTAGCTTTCTTATATACAAACAACAACTAGAAAATATAATGTGAGAAAATATTCTATTTCTAATAACCATGACAGACAAAATATTTAGAAATAACTAACAAAAATATGAAGGTTATATAGACAAAAACTTTAAACTTAGTCTTAACATAAGATAATATTTGGATTAACGGAAACCTCTACCCTGTTCTTGTATAGGAGAACTCAGCATTATAAAGATGTCCATTCTTCCTAAGTTACTATGTACATTGAATGTGAACATTTTCCCACTTTCCTTCTTTTTTTATGTTTATTTATTTAGAGAGAGAGTGTGTGCAAGCACACAAGCTGGGGAGGGGCAGAGAGAGAGACGGAGAGAGAGAGAATCCCAAACAGGTTCCACGTTGTCAGCGCAGAACCAGATGTGGAGCTCAAACTCACGAACCATGAGATCATGACCTGAGCTGAAATCAAGAGTCTGACATTTAACCAACTGAGCCACCCAGGAGCCCTCATTTTCACATTTTCATAGCAAAATGGAATTTTAAATTAGTGGGGAAACTATTTGAAATGGTGCTGGGACAATCAATGACACATTTGTGAAAATAATTAAGCTAAATCAAAAAGTTTATAGGCTTAAAAACGAAAGCGTAAAGGTTCTAGAAATAATTACATGAGGTTTTCTTTTTCTTTTTAAAATTCATCTTGGGGTGGGGAAGACCTTTCTATGACATAAGCCTTAGAGCCAATGAAGGAAAAGTTTGATAACTTGAAGTACCTATAAATTAAAATTTCTGCACAGAACTTTCAGTTTAAAAATGTGGATTAGGGGTGCCTGGGTGGCTCAGTCAATTAAGCATCCCACTTTGCTCAGGTTATGATCTCATGACTCCTGAGTTCAAGCCCCATGTCAGGCTCTGTGCTAATAGCCCAGAGCCTGGAGCCTGCTTTGGATTCTGTGTCTCCCTCTCTCTCTGCCCTCCCCTGCTCATGCTCTGTCTGTCTCTCTCTCTCAAAAATAAATAAACATTAAGAAAATAATACTAAATAAGTAAATAAATAAATAAGTGGATTAAATACATGAATTTATCACTGCTCTCTCCCAAAATTTCATTACAATGACAATAAAAATGTTAAAGGACAATTTTTAAAGATGATTAATCATGAACTTCATGCAAATATGAAATAAATACTTGGCAAAGATTTTATTTAATTTATTAATTAATGAAAGAGCCACTAAGATATTACATTAATATCCTTACAAGGAGGATTTGACTTAGAGACTTATACCCCCTACCTAACAAAATCTACTTGCATTGTCAAGACTAGACATTATTTGCATAGCTATAGACTGGAAATAGTTGTATTATTATCAGTTCTACAAGTTAACTTCTATCTCACAGAGTTGGAAAACAGCCTAGTCAGAAACAATCAACAAAACTAAAAGACAACTGATGGATTGGGAGAAGATATTTGCAAGTGACATATCCAATAAAGGGTTCTTATCCAAAATGCATAAAGAACTTATAAAACTCAACACCTAAAAAACAAATAATCCAATTTAAAAATGGGCAGAAGACAAAAACAGACATTTCTCCAAAGAAGACATCCAGATGATCAACCGACACATGAAAAGATGCTCAACATCACTTATCATCAGGAAATGAAAATCAAAATTACAGTGAAATATCACTTCACACCTAGAATCATCAATACAAGAAACAACAGGTGTTGGTGAGGATGTAGGGAAAAAGGGACCCTAATGCACTATTGGTGGGAATGCAAACTGGTGTGGCCACTGTGGAAGACAGTATGGAGGTTCCTCAAAAAGTTAACAATAGAACTACCCTATGATCCAGCAATTGCACTACTGGGTATTTACCCCCAAATTACAAAAACACTAATTCAAAATGTACACACCCCTATGTTTATAGCAGCATTATTTACAATAGCCAAACCGTGGAAGCAGCCCAAGTACACTTCGATAGATGACTGGATAAAGAAAAGGTGGTATAGATACACCATGGAATATTATTCAGCTTTAAGAAAAAATGAAAGCTCGCCATTTGCAATGACATGGATGGAGCTAGGGAATATGATGCTGAATGAAATAAGTTAGAGAAAGACAAACACCATATGTGGGATTTAAGAAACAAAACAAATGAACAAAGGGAAAATGAGAGAGAGAGAGAGAGAGAGAAGCCAAGAAACACACCCTTGACTATAGAGAACAAACTGATGGTTACAAGAGGAGAAGTCACAGGGATTAATGAGTACACTTATCATGATGAGTACTGACTGATGTATGGAATTTTTGACTCACTATATTGTACATCTAAAACTAAAATTACACTGTGTGTTAACCAACTGGAATTAAAATTAAAACTTAAGGGGTACCTGGGCGGCTCAGTCGGTTAAGTGTCCTACTTCGGCTCAGGTCATGATCTCACAGTTCCTAAGTTTGAACCCCACATCAGGCCCTCTGCTGTTAGCACAGAGGCTGCTTTGTATCCTCTGTCCCCATCTCTCTCTGCCTTCCCCACCCCTCTAAAAAATAAATAAGCTTAAATAAAAAAGAAAAGAGCCTAGTCAAAGACAACCGAAGATCACCTGCATGGGTAGGCTAGACAGGATACCCTCTAACATTATTTTGCCTGTTTCAAGTCTTCTACGGTTTTCCCTGACAGTCTCCCCAATTTGTCATCATAATAAGCTCAAGAAAGATTATTCCTGATCACAAAATAAGACTGTTATCCAAATCTTTGGCCTGATTATGTGCAGAGGTGCAGTAAGAGTGTTAAGATAGGTTTCTTTAAATTTGTTTTGTGGGATCTGGAGTAACACAATATTGAACATTTATAAAATTATTAACTTCCATCTGAAAGTTTTCATAAGGATTCTCAAATTGGACTTTTAAAAATGTCTATTTGCTCTCCCCTGACTAAAAAAATGAGCCTAAGAAACTCTAACAAGTTTTAATTGCAAATGTAGATGAATTTTACTTTTCTCGAGGCCCACAAAATGACTTACGTTTTCTGGCCTGCCAGAAAGTGACCTTCCTTACAAATTGTGAGGCTGAACCCTGTAAACCAGGCACTTAGGCCAGTTTTCCTGGGAGGTCATAGTAAGCGATGGTTCCGTAAGTACAACCAAACTTTGTTCCTTAGCAGTGGCTTGTCATGCCTCATTGAAAGAGCATTGTTCTCAACCATGATACTCTGGAAAGGCCTTGGTTGTTTGATAAATTTGTTTAATTAGGTTATGGTAGAAAGGAAGACAGATTCTTGTTAAACCTATGCAAATAACTATATTGCCATGAAAAATAGACTCAGAATTTCTGAATCGTAGGAGTTCATGGAATTAGATATCACTTTTAAGTGTTTCATTATAGTTTATGAGAGCAGAGTCTACCAAATTGCCATGGGTTACTTAGAGCATAGGAAGAAATAGAAAGGGTTTCCTTATATATCTGGAAAATAGTGCATTAAAACAACATCAGCGGGGCACCTGGGTAGCTCAGTTGGTTGAGTATCCGACTTTGGCTCAGGTCATGATCTCACAGTTTGTGGGTTCGAGCCCTGCATCGGGCGCTGTGCTGACAGCTGGGAGCCTGGAACCGGCTTCAGATTCTGTGTCTCCCTCTCTCTCTCTGCCCCTCCCCCACTTGCACTCTGTCTCTCTCTCTCTCTCTCTCAAAAATAAACATTAACAAAAATTTTTTAATAAAAAAACCAACATCAGCAATATTCCAAACAACCACAATAAAATTTTTCTCATCAGTTCATTCAGTTTATATAATTAATTCTTATTCCATTCCATATCCTGGATTCATAATCTCATGAAGCCATCTGTTTCCCAACTAAAAAGGGTTCTGGAAATCCTGACTTAGTCTCCTGATATGGTCTCAAAGTTGCCTAAGAGATTTCAGCTCAGATGCCTCTACCCAAGAGTTAGTTCTTTGAGAGTCTGTATTTTGAAGTAACTTTTTCTACAAGGCTCTGAGACTTTCTTTATTAAAAACACAAATTCTGGCTTGTAGCTTATAGGAAATACTTCAGCAAACATTGGAGTAAAACAGAAACTATTTTTTGTTCTTGTTTTTTGTTCTGGTTGTTGTTGTTTTTCATTTTATTTTACTTTGTTTTTTCATCACCACAAGTTCACTCTTTAATCCCTATCACCTATTTTCCCCATCCCCCCACCAATCTCCCCTCTGCTAACCACCAGTTTGTTCTATATAGTTGAATCCCTTTCTTGGTTTGCCTCCCTCTCTCTCTCTCTCTCTCATGTTCCTTTGCTCATTTGTTTTGTTTCTTAAATCCCACATATGAGTAAGATCGTATGATATATGTCTTTCTCTAACTTATTTCACTTAGCATTATACTCCCTAGCTCTATTCATATTGTTGCAAATGGTAAGATCTTTATTTTTTATGACTGAGTAGTATTCCACTGCATATATATATATATATATATATATATATATATATATATATATACATACTACCTCTTCCTCCATTCTTCCATTCATCAGTCAGTGACCACTTGGGCTCCTTCCACAGTTTGTAAATAATGCTGCTATAAACACAGGGGTGTGTGTATCCCTTTGAATTAGTGTTTTTGTAATTTGGGGGTAAATACCCAGTAATGCAATTGCTGGATCATAGGGCAGTTCTAGTGTTAAATTTTTAGGAATCTCGATACTGTTTTCCAGAGTGGCTGCACCAGTTTACATTCTCACCAACAACAGTGCATGAGGGTTCCTTTTTCTGCACATTCTCACCAACACCTATGGTTTCTTGTTTGTTGATTTTAGCCATTCTGACAGGTACAAGGTGATACCTCATTGTAGTGTTGATTTGCATTTCCCTGATGATGAGTGATTTTGAACATCTTTTCATGTGTCCGTTGGCCATCTGGATGTCTTCTTTGGAGAAATGTCTGCTCATGTCTCCTGCCCATTTTTTAATTGGATTATTTGTTTTCTGGTGTTGAGTTTTATAAGATTTTTATACATTTTGGATTCTAACCCTTTATCAGATATGTCATTTGTAGATATCTTCTCTCATTCCATCAGTTGCCTTTTAGTTTTGTTGATTGTTTTTTTCACTGTGCAGAAGTGTTCTATTTTGATGTAGTCTCAATAGTTCATTTTTGTTTTTATTTCCCTTGCCTCAGGAGACATATCTAGAAAAACGTTGCTACAGATGGTGACAAAGAAATTACTGCCTGTGCACTCTTTCAAGATTTGTATGGTTTCAGGTCCCACATTTAGATCTTTAATCCATTTTTAGTTTACTTTTGTGCATGGTGTAAGAATGTGGTCCAGTTTCAGTATGTTGTAGTACCTGTCCAGTTTTCCCAGCACCATTTGTGAAAGAGACTGTCCTTTCCCATTGTATATTCTTGCCTCCTTTCTGTGTTTTCTGTTCTATCCTATTGATCTATGTGTCTATTTTTATGCTAGTACCATACAGTTTTAATTACTACAGCTTTGTAATATAACTTGAAGTCTGGAATTTTGATACCTCAGTTTTGGTTTTCTTTTTCAAAATTACTTTGGTTACTCATGGTCTTTTGTGTAGAACATGGTTTGCTTGTTCCACTTCTGTGAAAAATGCTGTTGGTATTTTGATAGGGATTGATCTGTAGATTGCTTTGGGTCATGTATCCATTTTAACAATATTTGTTCTTCCAACCCATGAGCAAGAATGTCTCTCCATTTCTTTGTTTCATCTTGAATTTCTTTCATCAGTGTTTTATAGTCTTCAGAGTCCAGACCTTTCACTTCTTTAGTAAAGTTTATACCTAGATATTTTATTATTTGGGGTGCAATTGTAAGTGGGATTGTTTTCTAATTTCTCTTTCTGTTGCTTTGTTATTAGTGTATAGAAATGCAACTGATTTCTGTACATTGATTTTGTATCCTGCAACTTTACTGAATTAATTTATCAGTTCTAGTAGTTTTTTGGTAGAGTCTTTAGGGTTTTCTATATATAGTATCATGTCATCTGCTATAGTGACAGTTTTACTTCTTCCTTCTTTTTATTTCTTTATGTTGTCTACTTGCTGTGGCTAGAACTTCCAGTATTATGGTGAATAAAAATGAGAGTGGACATCCTTATTTTGTTCCTGACCTTAGGGGAAAAGCTTTCAGTTTTTCACTATCGAGTATGATGTTGGCTGTGGGTTTTTCATATAAGGCCTTTATTATGCTGAGATATGTTCCCTCTAGACCTACTTTGCAGAGATTTTTTTTTTAATTTTTTTTTCAACGTTTTTATTTATTTTTGGGACAGAGAGAGACAGAGCATGAACGGGGGAGGGGCAGAGAGAGGGAGAGACACAGAATCGGAAACAGGCTCCAGGCTCCGAGCCATCAGCCCAGAGCCCGACGCGGGGCTCGAACTCACGGACCGCGAGATCGTGACCTGGCTGAAGTCGGACGCTTAACCGACTGCACCACCCAGGCGCCCCAACAGAGATTTTTTTTTATTAAATTTTTTTTACATTCATTTAATTTTGAGAGAGAAAGTGACAGAGCATGAGCAGGGGTAGGGGCAGAGAAAGAGAGAGGGAGACACAGAATCTGAAGCAGGCTCCAGGCTCTGAGCTGTCAGCACAGAGCCCAACGCAGGGCTCGAACTCATGAACCGTGAGATCATGACCTGAGCTGAAGTTGGACGCCTAACCCACTGAGCCACCCAGGTGCCCCGAGAGTTTTTTTTTTTTTTTTTTTTTAATCGTGAATGGATATTGTACTTTGTCAAATGCTTTTTCTGCATCTATTGCAATGATCATATGGTTTTAATCCTTTCTTTTACTAATATGAAATGTGTTGGTTGCTTTGCAAATATTGAACCACTCTTGCATCTCAGAAATAAATCCCACTAGATTGTGGTGTATGATTTATTTTAATATATTGTTTGATTTGGTTTGTTCATATTTTTTGAGGATTTTGCATCTATATTCATGAGAGATATTGGCCTGTAGTTGTCTTTTTTTGTGGTGTCTTTAGCTGGTTTGGGTATCAGGGTGATACTAGCCTCATAGAATAAATTTGGAAGTTTTCCTTCCTCTTGTATTTTTTGGAATAGTTTAAGAAGAATGAGTCTTAACTCTTCTTTAAGTTTGGTAAAATTTGCCTCCAAAGCCATCGGGTCCTGGACTTTTGTTTTGGGGAAGTTTTTTGTTTTGTTTTGTTTTGTTTTTATGGATTCAATTTTATTGCTGGTGATAGGTCTGTTCACATTTTCTATTTCATCCTACTTTGGTTTTGGTATGTTAGCTTCTAGGAATTTATCCATTTCTTCTAAGTTGTCCAGTTTGTTGACATATAGTTTTTCATAATATTCTGATATAATTGTTTGCATTTCCATGGTATTGGTTGTTATTTCTCCTCTTTCACTAGTCATTTTGATTATTTGGGTCCTCTCTCTCTTTTTTTTTTAATGAGTTTTGCTAGAGGTTTATCAATTTTTTTGATCTTTTAAAGAACCAGCTCCCAGTTTCATTGATCTGTTCTATTTTTTGTTTTTGTTTTTGTTTTAGTTTCCATATCATTTATTTCTGTTCTAGTCTTTATTTCTTTCTTTTTGCTGGATTTAGGCTTTGTTTGTTGTTCTTTTTCCAGATCTTTTAGGTGTAAAGTTACATTGTTTATTTGATATTTTTCTTTCCCCTTGAGGTAAACCTGTATTGCTATAAACTTCCCTCTTAGAACCACTTTTGCTGCATATAAAAACTATTTTTAAATGACAGAGCAATGTTATTTTATTACTGAAATTTTTCAAATGGACTGGTAAGAGTTCATAATAATAATAAAGCATGAAAGGATATCTGATTATTTGGTTAGTGGGTTTGCAAAACAAATGTAATAAACCCATTCTCCCAAAAGAAACTTTAAATAAATGTCTCTTAGATCAATCATTAAATCTAATTTCTTTTTTTTATATATAAAACTTTTTATTTATTTTTGAGAGACCAAGAGTGAAAGCAGAGGAGAAGCAGAGAGAGAGAGAGTTGGGGGGCAGGAGACAGGGGATCCGAAGCGGGCTCTGTGCTAATAGCAGTGAGCCAGATGAAGGGCTCAAACACACGAAGCATGAGATCATGACCTGAGCCAAAGTTGGCCACTCAGCCGACTGAGCCACCCAGGTGCCCCATTAAGTCTACTTTCTAAGAAGCCAGTGAATGTTGCATCAGATTCATAAAATTGGGTGAATATACTTTTATAGAGGGAAAATTCTTAAGATATATCATAATCCTTAGATATAACATGTATACAATATATGAATGATATCAAATAAAAAGATTGAGTACATCTGGAGTAGGGTCTAGACAACAGTATTTCTATAAAATTTTATGATTAGGTCTGATATGCATTAAGATCCATTGGCCTAAAAAGTACTTGATTCAAATTTTTTAAAAAAGATAAAAGACTGTGACAATAAACATTTTAAACAATAATTGAAATATACTGTTGCTCATTATCATCAGACAAAACAGTATCAAGACTCAAATAAATAGGGGAAAGTTCAACAGAACTATCTTATAAGACTTCCAGTCAATGTTTTTCCTGAATTTAAACATATACAGAAAGAAAGTCATTGAAAAATCTCTAGGGGCTTCCCATAAAGCATAAAATTTCTGAAATATTTATATTAATAACATCTTACCTATACAAATTTAACCTAGGGAAGGCTGAGCATTTCTTCTGATTTAACAGCTCTTCCCATGCAGCTCACCAAATCTGATTATTTCTAGCATCCCTTTTTATAAGGTAAAAGAACAAAGCTTTGTGTTTTTCCAGGATCCCTCTGGGAAATCTCAAAGACTACTTTAGGTGTAAAAGATTTCCTGCAAGTCTTATTTATTTTCTTTTATATTTCAGACCTAATTTTTCAAAGGCAAAAATCAAGAGTTGTCAGAGGAGATTTAGACACTTGATTAAGATAGGATCATGGGTGCTTGAGAAACAATACTTGGCTGCTTATTGAATCAAAGTGACAATAAAACATTTAAAAATAAAGACAGGGAGGAAACAGAATTGCAAAGAACCTTAGCACCTTCATAAGCAAGGAAACTTTTTTTGTTCCCTTTTATTCTCCTCCTCCTCTTTTTCTTCTTCTTCTTTTTCATAATTAAGAGCATAAAGTCAACATAGAGAATGTAAGATTATTCAGGCAAGTCACAGAGTCTTTGCTTTCTAGGCAGATTACACAGAAAGTAAATAAGGTAGCCAATCCTCCCAGCTTCCCCAAGACTGTTCTGATTATAATACTGAAAGTTCCACATCCTAGGAAGCCCTTGGTTCCAGGCCAATCAGGAATGTGGGTTACTTTAAAAAGAATAGCCATTGGGGCACCTGGATGGCTGAGTCCGTTGAGCATCCAACTTCGACTCAGGTCATGATCTCGCGTTTTGTGGGTTCAGGCCCACCTGGCATTGGGCTCTGTGCTGATATCTCAGAGCCTGGAGCCTGCTTCAGATTCTGTGTTTCCCTCTCTCTCTGCCCCTCCCCTGCTTATGCTCTGTCTCTCTCTGTCTCTCAGTAATAAATAAACATTAAAAAAAAATTTTTTTAAGAATAGTCATTTACACTGTAGGTGAAGACATTAATCAGAAAATCAAGGATGCAAGCCGATCAAGACCAAGAACATTGCAAAAATTTTAACACATTTCATAGCTTATAAGATTAAGAATTATAAACCAGGATAAGAAAAATATACTTTCCAAGTCTTTCCCTTTACTACACTGTTTGATACTCTGGTTATACTTTTATTCTAATACAGATGTCAAGAGGTCCATAAGTTCAAAACTAATTCTATAATAATATTAAGATGCTATTTTTGATAACATGCTATACATTAATCACTATCTTCAAATGAATACATAAATGAGTATTCTAAATATTTCTCAGTTTTGATTTTTAATAGAGTAAGTATAAATAGCTGTAACACACATAAATCCCAAGAACCACTGCTTATGGAAAAGCGAAAGCATATTCTCGGTTGTATTTCTGTCATTTCTCCTTGTGCAGTTGCGACCACTGATATTAATTTTAACTTTTCACTCAAGTAATTAACTTCTATTTCACAGAGAAAACTAGAGAGCAGATAATTGAGAACTTTCTGTCATACTGAAGCATTTCAGCAGACAGCAGAGTTCAGAATATAATTTTTTATAGTCACATGCATCCCTGTGTGGCAAAAATGAGCACATTCATTAACATGACTCATTGCTATAGCTTCTCTTTTAGCATATTAAAAAAGCAAAATTATGCTTAGTAATCAATGTGTCAGTGCTCTATTCTACTTAGAAAGTACCTACATATCTACTGGTTACATAATAATTAATTTAATTTAATACCAGCTTACGGGTTTTAAAAAAGCTGTTGAAATTAAAAATTTGTCAGAACAATGATTCAATTTAGTCAAGCATAAATTTATATTTTTCATAATCTTAAACATTATGTAGGAATGATGTTAGCTTATCTGATCAGTAAACCAATAAATGTCTAAGAAAAACATACCTAAGTAGAAAAAACTGCTTGTATGATACTTAACAATGATAAATCAGAGGAGACAAAGCTGTTTTTATTAAACTCACATTAGTAAACTGGTCTTGTTTGCCAAACATTTACTTTAATTATGTGGATTTGGATTCTTAAAAGGTTTCTGACTTAGCTTCAGGAAGAAGATTTTTTAGCACATTTAAAGTATTAGAAGTTTAATTATCTTATTTGGAGGATTTTATATAGACATTTATTCTATAAACCAATAAGAACAAAGCTCCTTTAATTTAAAAGACTTTGTAATCTAATTTGTTTATACCCTCCAGAAATAAGAAAATACATACACACACACACACACACACACACACACACACACACACACACACATTGATAGGTAAAGGTCTTTCCAAATACAGAGAGCTTATAGCTTTAATTCTACAATTTTAGCCACAAGTCACATGAAACAGACACAGATTTTTTTTTTTTTTAAATCACCATTCTGTATATCAAAGAGACCTGTTCTCCTTCCTACTGGGCATGAATTTTTAAATTAATTTGTGTTCAAAATTTGTGTTTCCCAGAGAATGTAGAATTGGCAAAGTTAAAATTCTATACTTGGATTCACCTAGGAGCCAAGAAAAAAAATGTGTCTTGCTTTAAGCTGCTCATGAAATATACTTCTCTGGGCACACAGTCCACCTGGCTCTGTCAGGTGAATCTATAGTGCATCTCAGCAGAAACTTCAAAACTGTTAAATGATATTTTTTAAAAGCTTGTTTATTTTTGAGAGAAAGAGACACAGACAGTGTGATTGGGGGGAGGGCAGAGAGAAAGGGAGACAGAGATTCTGAAGCAGGCTCCAGACTCTGAGCTGTCAACAAAGTCCAATGCAGGGCTCGAACCCATGAACCGCAAGATCATGACGGGAGCTGTAGTCGGACATTTAACTAACTGAGCCACCCAGGCACCCCTAAATGATACTCTTTTAAAGATGAAATCATAACTCTCATATAAATATAAAATGAACACTTAGCAAAGATTTTAAATTAACTCATTAGTTGATGAGGGAATGAGTAAGATGTTACAGCTGCTTCAAATGATAATTTGACTTACAGAGATTCATATTCTTTATGGGATAAAACCTATTCCATGATCAGGAATCAATTGCACAGCTATAGACTGGAAGCGGTTGCCTCACAATCAGCTCTACAAGTTAATGTCTATCTCTACAAAGTTGGCTAGCTAAAGACTACCTGAATGGGTGGGCTATATAGAATACACACTAATATATATTTTTTTGCCATTTAAAAATGTTCACAACTTTTCAGAAAAGAATAAAAATGTTATAAATCCACAAAAGTGAAGAAAGTGAAAAAGCAGTTGAGTGATGGGAGAAATGAAAAAGTGGGTAAGTAGTGAATGACTTAGCAGAGTAGAAAAAAAAAAAAACCCTCAAGTGTCACAAAAGGAGAATGCCAATGAGAAGCCGTCTAATTTGCCCAAAAAACTTTCTGTGGGGGCACAGAAGTCAGAAGCATAAATGCCCCAGAAGATAGGAGTAAAGACTGAAAGTAGAAAGATCAGTTACATGTTTATAAAAGAAACAACTAGGATTCTGCACTTTCACCTCTTTCCCATCTAGAAAATTGACTATGCCTACCACTTCCATCAAGAACTACAGGTATACTCTCTAGAAAATTGTCCCTTTGGGCTTCTACATCTGAGGACATAGGCACAGCACAACCACCTTGGGTTGTACAACAGGAGAGCTACAATAGGAGAAAGAAGCACTCCAGGACAATATTTTCAAGAAATAATATCTTCCTTGATGCACTTGATTCTACTGAGAGAGATTTCACGTTGTGTTTGAGAGTTTGGAAAGAATTAGGAAGAGATATGTATTAGGCTGAAACATAGGAAATTCACAATGTTCAACTGATTTGGACTTACAAAAAAAAAAAAAAACACAACAATTTCAAGCAACAACCTAAGGCAAATATTAACAGAACAAAGGGAAACAAAGAGTTGTGCAGGAATAGAAATCTAATCACAATAAATTATTCAGCTTGATTATCAATATTTAAATAGTCAAAATAATGTAAACACTAAACATTGACCTACCCCAAAACTGGATAATACAGAGAGAGAGAGAGAGCAAATAGAGGACTGAAAGGTATATGTTGGAAGGGAAGGAAAAACTGGTATAATACTGCGAAATCTTCAACATCAATTGACAGAAGTCAATAGAAAATGTCTAAAATTGGTATAGTAAAGAAAAGTTATGTAAGTCTATTGGGAAATGTAGAGGCAAGTGCCAGCAAAACAGCTAAGAGTGGTAAAAAACAGTTGCTTCTGGGAAGTAGGACTTTGGTAAATAGAAGCAGCACAAAAGACTTCTACTTTTATTATAAGCCATGTAGTAGTTTGAGTTTTGTAATATTTACACACACTGTATTGAGAAAAATATGGTGGGGAAATGCAATAAAGAAAGGAAGAGAGCAAACAAGGAACTGAGGGAAATATTTGTAACAGTTATATAGTAAGATTAATTTCCTTAATGTATAAAAAGCTGTTCATTTTTTATTGAAATATAATTAATATGCAATGTGATATTAGTTTCAGGCGCATAACATATTAATTCAACAATTGTATAAAAAAGTGCTCACCATGATAAGTGTAGTCACATTCTGTCACTATATAATGTTACTACAGTATTATTGACCATTTCTCTATGATATACTTTTCATCTTTGTGACTTATTTATTTTATAACTGGAAGTTTGTACCTCGTAATACCCTTTATGTATTTCACCTGTCCTCTCCTCTGCCATCTCCCCTCTGGCAACCACCAGTTTGTTCTCTGTGTTTAAGAGTCTGGTTTTTTCTTTGTTCATTTTGTTTTGTTTTGTTTTGTTTTGTTTTGTTTTGTTTTGTTTTGTTTTGGATTCCACATATGAGTGAAATGATATGGTGTTTGTCTTTCTCTGATTTATTTCACTTAGCATAATACCCTCTAAGACCATAAGGTTTAGATGCATAAGGATGTTGCAGATAGCAAGATACCACTCTTTTTTATGATTAAGTAATACTTCATTGTATATACATACCACATCTTCTTTATTTGCTTATCAATGGACACTTGGGCTGCTTCTGTACCTTGGCTCTTGTAAGCAATACTGCAGTAAACAGAGGGGTGCATGTATCTTTTCAATTTAGTGTTTTCATTTTGGGGAGGGAGATAAATACCCAGGAGTATAATTACTAGATTATGTGGTATTTCTATTTTTAATTTTTTGAGGAACCTCCATGCTGTTTTCTCTGGTTGTACCAATTGACATCCCCACCAATAGTGCATGAGGGTTCCTTTTTCTCCCCATCCTCACCTACACTTTTATTTCTTGCCCTTTTAATACTAGCCATTCTGGGCGCCTGGGTGGCGCAGTCGGTTAAGCGTCCAACTTCAACCAGGTCACGATCTCACGGTCCGTGAGTTCGAGCCCCGCGTCGGGCTCTGGGCTGATGGCTCAGAGCCTGGAGCCTGTTTCCAATTCTGTGTCTCCCTCTCTCTCTGCCCCTCGCCCGTTCATGCTCTGTCTCTCTCTGTCCCAAAAATAAATAAACGTTGAAAAAAAAATTTAATACTAGCCATTCTGACTGATGCGAGGTGATATCTCACTGTGGTTTTGATCTGCATTTCCCTGATGATTAGTGATGTTGGGAATCTTTCCATGTATCTTTGCCATTGTACATCTTCTCTGGAAAAATGTTGATTCAAGTCCTCAGCTCATTTTTTCATTAGATTCTTTGGGGTTTTTTTTATGTTGAGCTATATAAGTTCTTTATATATTTTGGATATTAATCCCTTATCAGATGTATCATTTGCAAATACCTTCTCCCATTCAGTAGGTTGCCTTTTTGCCCTGCAGAAGCTTTTTATTTTGGTATTGGCCCAATAGTGTTTTTGCTATTGTTTCCCTTGCCTGAGAAAACATACCTAGAATATGTTGCTAAGACCAAGAGATTACTACTTCTGTTTTCTTCTAGGGGTCTTATGATTTCAGGCCTCACATTTAGGTTTTTAATCCATTTTGAGTTTATTTTCATGTATAGTATATGAAAGTTGTTCAGTTTCATTCTTTTGTATGTAGCTGTCCAGTTTTTCCAGCACCCTTTATCGAAGAGACTGTCTTTTCCCCATTGTATATTCTTGCCTCCTTTGTTATAGATTAATTGACCTTATAGGTGTGGATTTATTTCTGGACTGTCTGCTCTGTTCCATTGATATATGTGTCTGTTTTTAATGCCAAACCCTACTGTTTTGTTTACTGCAAATTTGTAGTGTATCTTGGAATCTGGGATTGTGTTACCTGAAACTTTGTTCTTCTTTCTCAAGATTGCTTTGACTGTTTGGGGTCTTTTGTGGTTCCATGCACATTTATAAAAAACTCTTTAAATCAGTCAAAAGTCTAAAAACCCAATTTCAAATGAACAAGGGACATGAAAAAGCAGCTCACAGAAAAAAAATGTCCACAAGTATTTGAAAACATGCTCAATTATAATAGAATAAATTCATTTTAAAACAACAGAATACATTTTTAGAAACCTATCTGATTGACAAAGATTTCTAAAAAATTACTTGTTAATACACAGGGTTGCCAAGAATGTGATGAAACAGAACCCTCATATGCTGGGACAACCTATTAAAAACATTTTCTGTAATGTGTAGAAAAACATATGCACAAGATGGATCAGAATTGCAGTCTGTAATTACAAATGACAGGAAACAACCCAAATGACCTTCCAGTCAGGACTGGCTAAATTAATTATGGTACTTGTAAGGAGTTGGATACTATACAGCAGTCAAAAAGAATAAGAAAGCTCTCTGTGTATTAATATGAAAATTTGCTAAGAGAAACAAAAGAAAAATATGGATCAAAGTTTGTCGGATTCTCCTTTTTGGATAAAAAGGCAAGAAGTGGGAAATGTCTTTGTATCTGATTTTATATATGGAAAGAAACTCTGGAAAGGTACACAAGAAATTACTAAAAATGGTTTCTTGCTTAGCAATAGCAGCAGCAGGAACTGAACCAATAGCAGGACTTTTCACTGTGTATTTTTTCATGCTTGAATTTCAAGCCAGGTGAATATGTTAGAGATAAATAAGAACAAAGTAGATCATATGTGCTGATTTGGAAATATTTCTTAGATATATTAAATGGAAATGTCAGATATTCCTTACATATGATGGAAGGAAAGGTCAGTGGGAAACAGTTTCCATCTAGAAACTGTTGGAGGAGGGGCAGGGATAGCCCCCTTGAGAAGAGTTGGTCTAGAGTGACTGCTGCCAGTGCCCTACCTCCTCCTAACTATTGGTTAGAGGGTGGGAGAGGGTGGGGAGACCCAAGGATGGCAAATGGACCCCATCTTAGGCCTGAGCCATTTGATCCCTGTGGCCCTAGGAGGGATGAAGATTTATGATCTCTTGTTCTCCTGGCCTGCCTTCTGGGTGCAAAAGTGGGGAAGGGGCACAATTTGCATAAAAACTAAAGCAAGGCCCAGTACTGCCTGATAGCTGAAGGAACTACCAGGTCTCCTTCCTCCTGAGGACTCTGGTGAAGACAAATCTAAAGGCTCATACCTGATTAGCACCAATCATTTACTCAGGGCCCCGATGAGGGCTCTGGGCTTGAGATCCCACATCTCACAGCATGGGGAACAGACTTGCCTGGCCCCAGCAGCCTCATAGGAGTGTCCACTTGGAAAACATTGAATCTGACTCAAACACACGGCTGAGGTTGGCAACCTATCAGGCCAGTGAAGGGCACCACGTTCAGGTACTCCTCACCTACATTGCCCCAAAGAGAACGACATGCCCCTAGTGGCGGCCTTGAGGTCACTGTGGGCATGTGGGCAGCCATGCAATGACCATTACTAATACCTGTTCCTGAGGCCTGGCTCTCCCAAGTCCAGAGGGCAGCACTCGTGGAATGCAGGGCACTGAAGGGACCATAAAAGACTGATGCTTTCTGTGGTCCAACATCTTTGGCCGCCCTCAGCTCTCTTTTTATACCTGGGCTTCATGGGAATTTTGTTTTTGCTTGTTTGTTTTGTAGCTCTCCCATGTTTAGTGCATAAAATGTGCTACATTAATGCTTCTTGCACTTTGGCAGGTATCAGAATCACCTGGGGAGCTAATAAGGCATGCCCAGGATCATTAAAGTAGCATAAGGCCTACCCTCTGTATTTTCACCAACTACATTGGGGTAATTCTGATAGGGCCAAAGTTGGAGAACCACTGCACTAAGCTATTTTCAAACATTACACAATTTAATTCTCAACACCGCCTTAATAAGTATATATTATTTTCTTCAACTAGAAAACAAGACCTTACCGGTCAGATAAAAGAGTGTCTGGGTTCAAATCCACAATCTTCTTACTAGCTGTGTGACCCTTGGAAGGTACATAACCTCTCTGAACCTCATCTTCGTCAACCTCATAGTGGGACTTCAGTGACATTCTCTCTCTTGAAGGGCAGCTGAGAGAGTTAAATGAAACAAGCCAGGACAAGTGCTTGGCACACTCAATAAAAGATCATGATTGCTATTCTAATCATGGGTTAAACCACTTATTGGAAACAAAACACTGTATAATAAAAGGTTTTGAATGGGCACATCTTCATTGATTTTAACACATCAAATGGCATTTGACAAACGGTGCAAAAGAATATGGACCAATATCTAATTGATTAAATCACCAATGTTCTCATTTAATTTGAGGTTCTTAAAAAGAAAGATTGCTGGTAGCTTATAGCGTCATTCATAGTCAAAATCCTTCTGTCTTTCCTTCACAAAGAATGCAGAAAATTGGGGCTCCTGCCTGAGAAATACCCTCCCCATTTACACTCAAGAGCAGCAGTCTTCACTCTACAAATATTTGTTTATTCCTCATCTACAATGTGCTAGTCACTGGGGATATGGCAGTAAACAAAACAGAGAGACAGTCAATAATCCTCTAATCTCAGGGAGAAAGAGATAGTAAATAAACAGATGTTCCCTAATCTGAGAAAAGCCAGAAATTCCTTAGTTCTGGTGGCAGAAAATTTCAGCAGGGAGCAGTTTCCATCTGTCAGGATTGCCAAGGGCATTCCAAGAATCCTTGACAGAAAGGCAGGGACAGCTCCCTTGGGAAGAGGTGGTCAGGAGT
This sequence comes from Herpailurus yagouaroundi, assembly GCF_014898765.1. Taxonomy (NCBI): domain Eukaryota; kingdom Metazoa; phylum Chordata; class Mammalia; order Carnivora; family Felidae; genus Herpailurus; species Herpailurus yagouaroundi. The sequence continues at coordinate 35,186,681 of NW_024412400.1, read as the reverse complement.
GACTCACCCTTGCTAGTTCCCCACATCCTCCCAACTGCTGGTAAAAGTGTAGGGCAAGGTGGGAAGGAAGAGGGGGTTGCAAGTGGGCTCCTCCCTGAGCTAAAGCAATTTGATCCCTGTGGCCCTGGGAAGAATGAGTGTTTGTGACCTCCTGTTCTCCTGGCCTGCCTTCTGGGCACAAAAGTGGAGAAGGGGAACAATTTACATGAAAACTAAAGCGAGACGCAGCTCTGTGTAGTGGCTGAAGGAACTCGAGGTCCCCTCCCTCTCGGGGTCTCTGGTGAAGACAAATCTGGTCTTGTCCAGTTCCAATAACAAACACAGGCCAGACAGACCAGTTGCAAGGGCATTCAACAAAGGGAGGGGAAGGAGTGGGCCCTGAGGAGAAGCTGAGTAAGCATTCAGCGGATGCCTTTTCCCTGGTAGGACCTGCTTTCTTGCCTCAGGAGGAAACAGGGTGGAGCTGGGCAGGCCTGGGCTCTAAAGGCTGCCTTGATTAACTGGAGCCAGTGAAGAGCCCAGATGCTGGCAGCCAGATGCTCCTGAGAACTGCAGGTAAATGCCTGGAAATCTGCTGTGCTTGCTCTTAGCTGACTGATTTATCTTAGACCCAAGCTTCTTGAGAGATCCACATCTTCACTTTCTCGTGTGCTCTCCAGAAAGGTTCTTGCAATTTAGAAAGACTGGGTTACAACTGATGAGTTCCCGCAGGCTTAAGACTCACCTAAGGGATTCTACAGAGAGGTTGATAAATTCAGAAGTGGAGATGCCCAGGCAACAGAGAAAATGAAACATCTGGGTGTGTGATTTGTTAGTATGAATGGAGAGTTCAGGGGTCCTAGGGTAGAACTTTTGAAATTGGGGTTCTGCCAATTTTAAGTTAGTTGGTCCTCCTGGGATGGAAGGTGTAGGCAATAATACTGGCTGAATTGTTGAGTGGCAATTGCTTTCCTTCATCCACTGTCTCTTACTTTCTTCCCCCAGTATCCCCACTACCACCACACCATCCTCTACACACAGATCTGAGAACAAAGAGCATGGTGAAGCTGTATGTTGTTGAGGACTTATCACAAGCCAAATCCTTTCTAGGAGCTTGATCTCCACCCCCGTACCATAGTTACCACCTCAGAATAAACGCATGCTGGGTGCCAGGACGCTGCTAAGACCTTTATGTGTGTCACTTCCTTTAATTGCTACAATGACCCTGAGACACATGATTCTGACACTCAAAAAAGGCAAGTGTCTTGGTATCCCACTGTTAGGAAGGGGTGAAACCTGGATTCAAAACTTGGCGTGGCCAACCCCAAAACTTTTTAAAAGATTTTATTTTTCCTCTCCACTGTTTTTCTCTTCCGTTTCTATTACTCTCTAGCAATGTTCGTTGTTTTTTTAAATACAATTTATTGACAAACTGGTTTCCATACAACACCCAGTGCTCATCCCAACGAGTGCCCTCCTCATTGCCCATCACCCACTTTCCCCTCTCCCCCACACCCCATCAACCCTCAGTTTGTTCTCAGAATCCAAGAGTCTCTTATCTCTTTCCTCCCTCCTTCTCTGTAACTTTTTATTTTTCCTTTCCTCTCCCCCATGGTCTTTAAATCATAGTCCTATACCAGCAGCATCAGCACCATCTGGGAACTTCATAGAAATGTAACTTCCTGGGCCCTACCCCAGATCCAGTAAATCAGAAATTCCAGGGCTAGTGCCCAACAATCTGTGTGCGTGTGTGTATGTGTGTGTTTCCACACTGGTATCTTTTATTCTTTTTTCAATGAAAGTATAATGAACATACAGTGTCACATTAGTTTCATGTGTTTAACATGTTGTGTTCAACAATTGAATACATTACAAAGTGCTCACCATGATAAGTGTAGTTACCATCTGTGACCATATACTGTTATTACAAAACTATTGACTATTTCCCTATGCTGTGGTCTTCAGCCCCTTCACTTACTTATTTTATAACTGGAAGTTTATACCTCTTAATACCCTGTATCTATTTCACCCATCTACCCTTCAGCCACCTCCCCTCTGACAACCATCAGTTTGTTCTCTGTATTTAAGAGTCTGTTTTTTTGTTTGTTTGTTTGTTCCTTTGCTTTGTTTTTTTTAGATTCTAGATATAAATGATATGATGTTTGTCTTTGTCTGACTTATTTCATTTAACATAATACCCTCTAAGTCCATTCATGTCACAGATGGCAAGTTCTTATTCTTTTTTATTACTGAGTAATACTTCAGTGTGTGTGTGTGTGTGTGAGATATATATATATATATATCTTCTTTATTTGCTTATCTATCAGTAGATACTTGGGCTGCTTCTGTATCTTGGTTGTTGTAAACAGTACTGAAGTAAACACAGGGGTGCATATATATTTTCAAGTTAGTGTTTTCATTTTGAGAGGAAGATAAATAACCAGTAGTAGAATTAATGGATCATATGGTATTTTTATTTTTAATTTTTTGAGGAACCTCTAGTTTTCGCTAGTGCTCGTACCAATTGACATTCCCACCAACATTGCATGAGGGTTCCTTTTTCTCCACATCCTCACCTACACTTTTATTTCCTGCCCTTTAAATACTAGCCATTCTGACTGATGTGAGGTGATATCTCACTGTGATTTTGATTTGCATTTCCCTGATGATTAGAGATGCTGAGCATTTCTTTAGGTGTCTGTGGGTACATGTGTCTGTTCAAGATATTAATACCCCTGTTTTCTTCTAGGAGTTTTATGGCTTCAGGTCTCACATTTAGGTGTTAATCCATTTTGAGTTTTTTTTTGTATAGTGTAAGAAAGTTGTCCAGTTTCATTCTTTTGCATTGTACATCTTCTATGGAAAAGCGTCTATTTGAGTCCTCTGCCCATTTTCAATTGGATTATTTGGGGGGTTTTTGATGTTGATTTATATAAGTTCTCTATATATTTTGGATATTAATCCCTTAATCAAGTATATAATTTGTAAATATCTTCTCCCATTTAGTAGGTTGACTTTTCACTTTGTTGATGGTTTCCTTGACTGTGAAGAAGCTTTTTATTTTGGTATAGTCCCGATAGTTGATTTTTGCTTTTGTTTCCTTTGCCTGAGGAAACATACCTAGAAAATGTTGCTAAGGCCAATGTCTGAGATATTAATACCCCTGTTTTCTTCTAGGAGTTTTATGGCTTCAGGTCTCACATTTAGGTCTTTAATCCATTTTGAGTTTATTTTTTTGTATGGTATAAGGAAGTTGTCCAGTTTCATTCTTTCGCATGTAGCTGTCCAGTTTTCCCAGTACCCTTTATTGAAGAGACTGTCTTTTCCCCATTGTGTATTCTTGCTCTCTGGGTTATAGATTATTTGATCAGATAGGCATAGGCTTATTTCTGGACTGTCTATTCTTTTCCATTGATCTATATGTCTGTTTTTGTGCCAATACCATACGGTTTTAATTACAGAAGTTTGTAGTATATATTGAAATCTGGGATTGTGTTACTTCCACCTTTGTTTTTCTTTCTCAGGATTACTTTGGTTATTTGGAGTCTTTTGTGGTTCCATAAAAATTTTAGTATTATTTGTTCTAGTGTTGCAAAAAATGTTCTTGGTATTTTGATAGGGATTGCATTGAACCTGTAGATTGCTTTAGGTAGTGTGGACATTATAGCATTATTAATTCTTCCAGTCATGAGCATGTTATAGTTTTCCATTTTTTATGTGTTGTCTTTCGGTTCTTTCATCAGTGTCTTATCGTTTTCAGAGTATGGGTCTTTCACCTCCTTTGTTAAATGTATTTTTTTTTGGTGCAGCTGTAAATAGGATTATTTTCTTAATTTCTATTTCTATGGTTTTGTTATTAGTGTCTAGAAATGCAACTGATTCCTGTATGTTAACTTTGTATTCTGCAACTTTACTGAATGCATCTATCAGTTCTAATAGTTTTTGGTGGAGTCTTTAGGGTTTTCCATATGTAGTATCATGCCATCTACAAATAGTGACATTTTTACTTCTTCTCTACCAATTTAGATGCCTTTTATTTCTTTGTGTTGTCTAATTGCTGTGGCTAGGACTTCTAATACTATGTTGAATAAAAGTAGTGAGAGTGGACATCTTCGTCTTGCTCCTCATCTTGGAGGAAATGCTTTCAGTTTTTCACCATTGAGTATGTTGTTAGCTGTGGATTTTTTATATGTTGACTTTATTATGTTGAAGTATGTTCTCTCTAAACACACTTTGTTGAGACTTTTTATCATAAATAGATGTTGTATTTTGTCAAATGTTTTTTCTGCATCCATTGAAGTGGTCGTATTTTTTTTATAGTTCCTCTTGTTAAAATGATATGTAGATACTGATTTGTAGATACTGAACCACCTTTGCATCCATAGAATAAGTCTTATTTGATCATGGTGAATGATTTTCCTAATGTATTGTTGGATTTGGTTTGCTAATATTTTGTTGAGATTTTGTGCATCTATGTCCATAAGAGATATTGGCCTATAGTTTTCTTTATAGTAATATCTTTGGTTTTGGCATCAGGTAATGCTTGCCTTGTAGAAATTTGAAAGTTTTCCTTTCTTTTCTATTTTTTAGAATAGCTTGAGAAGAATAGGTATTCTTTTTAAATGCTTTGTTAGAATTCAACTGTGAAGCCATCTGGTCCTAGACTTTTGTTTATTGGGAGTTTTTCCTTTATTATTGATTCAATTTCATTGCTAGCAATCTGTTCAAAGATAGTACATTTCTAGGACTGTATCCATTTATTCCAAGTTGTCCAATTTGTTGACATATAATTTTCCATACTATTCTTTTATAATTGTTTGTATTTCTGTGGTGTTAGTTGTTATTTCTCCTCCTTCTGTTCTGATTTTATTTGACTCCTTTCTTTTTTCTTGATGAGTCTGGAAAAGGCTTATCAATTATGTTTATCGTTTCAAAGAACCAGCTCTTGATTTCATTGATCTTTTCACTTGCTTTTTTCAGTATTTCATTTATTTTTGTTCTCATCTTTATGATTTCCTTCCTTCTATTAGCTTTGGATTTTATTTGTTATTTTTCTAATTCCTTTAGGTTGTTTGACATTTTTCCTGGTTTTTGAGGTAGACCTGTATTGCTATATGCTTTTCTCTTAGAACTGCTATTGCTGTTTCCCAAAGATTTGGAACTATTGTGTTTTCATTTTCATGTCTCCATGAATTTTTTTAGTTTCCTTTTTCACCCATTGGTTGTTTGAGAACATATTTTTTAGCCTCCATGTGTTTGTGTTTTTTTCTTATAAGTTTTTTCTAGTTTTATACCATTGGGGTCAGAAAAGATGCTTGATATGATTTCAATCTTCTTAAGCTTATTAGGACCTCTTTTGTTGCCTAACATATGATCTATCCTGGAGAATGTTCCATGTGAACTTGAAAATAATTTGTATTCTGATGTTTTTTGATGGAATGTTCTGAATATATCTGTTAGGTCGAGCTGGTCTAATGTGTCATTTGAAGCCACTATTTCCTTGTTGATTTTCTGTCCAGATGATCTATCCATTGATGTAAATGGAATGTCAAAGTTCTCTACTATTATTGTATTACTGTCAATCTCTTCCTTCATGTCTGTTAATATTTGCTTTATGTATTTAGATCCTCCAGTGTTGTGTGCATAGCTATTTACAATTGTTATATCCTATTGTTGGATTGATTCCTTTTCGTTATGTCATGCCCTTCTTTTCCTCTTCTACAGTCTTTGCTTTAAAGTCTACTTGGTCTGCAGAAAGAAACGATAGTGGCTGAACCCAGAGAAGTGGTGGTGTCCCCTATGGACAATGGGTTCCTCAGCCTGGACTCACCCACTTATGTCCTGTACATGAAGAGAGCAGAATGGGCAGATATAGGGGTGCCTGGGTGGCTCAGTTGGTTAAGTGTCCGACTTCGGCTCAAGTCATGATCTCATGATTTGTGAGTTCAAGCCCCACGTCGGGCTCTGTGCTGACAGCTTGGAGCCTGGAGGCTGCTTCAGATTCTGTGTCTCCTTCTCTCTCTGCTCTTCCCCCACCCACACTCTGTCTCTCTCTCTCTCTCTAAAATAAATAAACATTAAAAAAAAAAAAAGATTGGGCAAATATAGATCTAGTGCCACAGAATTATGGCCCCAATACAGTGGTCTAGATCATTTGTAACAAATAATTTAGAAATGTTTATGATTATTTTGGGCTTGTTCTGCAATATGATGAAAGAAGTGAATGAGCTTTTAAACTAACCAGAGGTGTTATTGAGTCAAATGCAGCCAATTATACAGTGTGGCATTTTTGGAGAGTTCTCTTAAAGTCACTTCAAAAAGATCTACATGAAAAAATGTACTATATCACTGCAATAATTGAGGAACATCTGCAAAACTATCAAGTTTGGCATTATAGGAGAGTACTAGCGGACTGGCTAAAAGATCCATCTCAGGAGTTTGAGTTTATTGCTGATATTCTTAATTGGATGCAAAGGAATTATCATCCCTGGCAATATCAACAATGGGTTATTCGGGAATTTAAATTTTGGGATAATGAGCTGCGGCATGTGGACCAACTTTTTTTTTTTTAAGTTTATTTATTTATTTATTTATTTATTTTGAGAGAGAGAGAGAGAGAGAATGAATGTGCATGGGTGGGACAGAGAGAGATGGAGAGAGAGAGAGAAACCTAAGCAGGCTCTGCACTGTCAGCACAGAGTCCGATGTGGGACTCAAACTCATGAATGGTGAGATCATGGCCTGAGCTGAAGCCTGATACAACCGACTGAGCCACTCAGGTGCTACAGTGAGTGGACCAACTTCTTAAAGAGGATGTGAGAAATAACTCTGTCTGGAATCAAAGATACTTCACATCTGACACCAATGGCTACAAAGATCATGCTGTATTGTAGAGAGAAGTCCAGTTAGTAATATGCTTCACTTCTTTACTCATTAAAACAACATTTGTGTGTCTATCATGTCTCAGGCATTGGAGATACAGCAAAGATCAAGACTGCCCTTGATCCTGCCCTCATGGAACTAATAGGACAGAATACTTAGATGAACTGTATAATGACAAATTTACAGATACTGTAATATATCTCTACTTTGTAGTGTCTTACGTTTCTTGAAATATTGTTGCTACTACAGATTGAGAAGAAATCAGATTTCATAGTATCTCAGAAGCTTTATTTTAAAACTATCTCATTAAATTCTGGTGCCCTTTAGATAATAGTCTCCACTGACCATGTTATCATTGCAGAATTTGGAGCAGGGTAAGTCTTTGTTGTAAGGGGCTGTCCTCTATAGATTGTAGGATGTTGAGCAGCAGTCCTGGCCTTTGGCTGTAACAAACAAAAACATCCCCAGACATTGACAAATGTCCCCTGTGGGGCAAAACCATCCCCAGTTGAAATTGCTCTTTTAGCATACAAAAAGCTGTTGTGAGAACGAGGGTTTTCTGAATTGGCATGGATTTCTATGTTAATATCCATAAACATTAATAGCCACCTCTTTTCAGGAAAAAAAAATGTCTACTTGATTTTATCTAAGTATTGCTATCCTGGCTTTTTTTTTTTTCTCACTTTGATTTGCATGGTATATGTTTTTCCATCCCTTCACTTTGAATCTGTATGTGACTTAAGGTCTGAAGTGAGTCTCTTGTAGACAGCATATAAATGGGTATTATTTTTTTATCCATTCAGTCACCCTATGTTTTTTGATTGGAGCATTTGGTTTATTTATATTTAAGGAAATTTTTTTAAGTTTATTTATTTATTTTGAGAGAGAGAGAGAGAGAGAGAGAGAGAGAGCATACATGTGTATACACATGTATGAGGGTGGGGAGGGGCAGAGAGAGCGGGAGAAAGAGAATCCCCAGCAGGCTCCATGCTGTCGGTGTGGAGCCCAGCTCAGGTCTCGATCTCAAAAACCATGAGATCATGACCGGAGCTGAAATCAAGAGTCAGACACTTAACCAACTGAACCACCCAGGTGCCCCATTTAAGGTAATTATTGATAGGTATATACTTATTGCCATTTTGTTAATTGTTTTCTGGTTGATTTTGTAGTTCTTCTGTTTCTTCTTTCATCTCTTCATCTTTTCCTTTGTTGTCTGATGACTTTCTTTAGTGTTGTGCTTGGGTTCCCCTTCTTTTTATTTATTTATTTTTTGTATCTACTATAGGTTTCAGATTTGTGATTACCATCAGTTTCATATATAACATCTTATGTATATAGCAGTCTGTATTAAGTTTGTCGCTTAAGTTTAAATACATTCTAAAAGCACTAAAATTTTACTCCCCTCACCATGTTTTATGTGTACAATGTCATATTTTACATCTTAATTTTCTTGTATCACTTGACTAATTTTTATGGATATAATTGATTTTTACTAGTTTAATGTTTTAACCTTCATATGACTTTATAAGTGATTAATCTACTATCTTTACTACATGCTTGCTTTTACCAGTGAAATTTTTTCCTTTCATAATTTTCTTACTTCCAGTTATGGTCTCCTCTTTTTCCACTTAAAGAATTCCCTTTACCATTTTTTTGTAAGGATGGTTTAGTGTTTATGAACTCCTTTAACTTTTGTTTGTCTGGGAAACTGTATCTCCTCTTCTTTTCTGAATGATAACGTTAGTGGGTAGAATATTCTTGGTTGTAGGTTTTTTACTTTTTGGTACTTTGAATATATCATGCCACTCCCTTCTGGCCTATAAAGTTTCTGCTGAAAAATTAGCTTATAGCCTCATAGGATTTTCTTTGTATATAACTATTTTCTTTTCTCTTGCTGCTTTTTCTTCTTTGTTTAATCCTCACAGCTTTCATTACTATTTCTTTTTTTTAATATAATTTATTGTCAAATTGGCTAACATACAGTGTGTAAAGTGTGCTCTTGGTTTTGGGGTAGATTCCTATGGTCCATCGCTTACATACAACACCCAGTACTCATCCCAACAAGTGCCCTCCTCAGTGCCCATCACCCATTTTCCCCTCTCTACCACTCCCCCCCCCATAAACCCTCAGTTTGTTCTCTGTATTTAAGAGTCTCTTATGATTTACCTCCCACCCTCTATGTTTGTAACTGTATTTTTCCCCTTCCCTTCCCCCACGGTATTCTGTTGTTTCTCAAGATCCATATATGAGTGAAAACATATGATTTCTGTCATTCTCCAACTGACTTATTTCACTCAGGGTAATACCTTCCAGTTCCATCCACATTGCTGCAGATGGCACGATTTCATTCTTTCTCATTGCCAGGTAGTATCCCATTATATATATAAACCACATCTTTATCCATTCATCAGTTGATGGACAGTTAGGCTCTTTCCATAATTTGGCTATTGTTGAAAGTACTGCTATAAATATTGGGGTACATGTGCTCCTATGAATCAGCACTCCTATATCCTTTGGATAAATTCCTAGTAGAGCTATTGCTGAGTCGTAGGGTAGTTCTATTTTTAATTTTCTGAGGAACCTCTACACTGTTTTCCAGAGTGGCTGTACCAGTTTGCATTCCCACCAGCAGTGCAAGAGGATTCCCATCTCTCCACATCCTTTCCAGCATCTGTTTTTTCCTGAGTTGTTCATTTTAGCCACTCTGACCAGTGTGAGGTGGTATCTCAGTGTGGTTTTGATTTGTATTTCTCTGATGATGAGTGATGTAGAGCATCTTTTAATGTGTCTGTTGGCCATCTGAATGTCTTCTTTGAAAAAGTGTCTATTCCTGTCTTCTGCCCATTTCTTCACTGGATTATTTGTTTTTTCAGTGTTGAGTTTGGTAAGTTCTTTATAGATTTTGGATACTAGCCCTTTATCCAATATGCCATTTGAAAATATCTTCTCCCATTCCGTCAGTTGCCTTTTAGTTTTATTGATTGTTTCCTTTGCAGTGCAGAAGCCTTTTATCTTGATGAGGTCCCAATAGTTCATTTTTGCTTTAAATTCCCTTGCTTTTGGAGATGTGTCAAGCAAGAAATTGCTGCAGCTGAAGTCAAAGAGATTGTTGCCTGATTTCTCCTCTAGAGTTTTGATGGTTTCCTGTCTGATATTTAGGTCTTTCATCCATTTTGAGTTTATTTTTGTGTATGGTGTAAGAAAGTGGTCTAGGTTCATTCTTCTGCATGTCGCTGTCCAGTTCTCCCAGGACCGTTTGCTAAAAAGACTGTCTTTTTTCCATTGGATACTCTTTCCTGCTTTGTCAAAGATTACTTGGCCATATATGTGTGGGTCCAATTCTGGGTTCTCTATTCTATTCCATTTGTCTGTGTCTGTTTTTGTACCTTCTCCTTCTGCTTTTAAAATTCTCTGCTTAGGGCGCCTGGGTGGTGCAGTCGGTTAAGCGTCCGACATCAGCCAGGTCACGATCTCACGGTCCGCGAGTTCGAGCCCCGCGTCGGGCTCTGGGCTGATGGCTCAGAGCCTGGAGCCTGTTTCCGATTCTGTGTCTCCCTCTCTCTCTCTGCCCCTCGCCCGTTCATGCTCTGTCTCTCTCTGTCCCAAAAATAAATAAATGTTGAAAAAAAAATTTTTTTAATTCTCTGCTTATTACTAATTTTTGTCATTTTTACTTTTTAAAATTATTGTGTGTCTGGTGCGGACCTCCTGGGTTTATCTTGTTAGTGCCTGTCTGTGCTTCTGGGCCCAAGATGCCTGTTTCCTTCCCCCATATTATGGAAGGTTTCACTGATTATTTCTTCAAATAAGTTTTCTGCCCCTTTCTGTTTCTCACCTCCTTCTGGGATGGCTCTAATGTGAATGTTATTACATTTGATGATATTGCTGGGTCCCTTAATCTATTCTCATTCTTTATTATTATTTTTTCCTGTTCACCTTGGTTACTTTTTATTATCCTGTCTTCCAGATCACTGACTCATTCCTTTGTGTCCTCTAATCGTCTGTTAATTGTTTCCACTGTATTTTTAAAATTTCAGTTATTGAATTCTTCAGCTCTGATTTGTTATTTTTTATATTTTGTCTTTGTTGAAGTTCTTATTGTGCTCATCTACTTTTCTGTTAAGTCTAGTGTGTATCCTTATGACTATTACTTTGAATTCTTTATTAGGAATATTGCTTAAGATGTTTCATTTAGTTCTTTTACTGTGACTTTGTCTGATTTTTTCATTTGGGAGATATTCCTCTGTCAACTCATTTTGTCTCTCTGTGTTTGTTTCTATGTATTAGGTAGGTCAGCTACATCTCCTAGTCTTGAAAGTTGTGGCCTTGTGAAGTAGGGGTCTTGTGGTGCCATATAGTGCAATCCTCTCTGGTCACCAGAACCAGGCACTTCAGGAGTATCCCCTGCGTGGGCTGCATGCATCCTCCTCTTGAGACTAAACTGTAATTGCCTTCAGCCCAACTGGCTTCAATGACCTGCTTTGCCTGCTATGGGCATACTGGGCAGGGTTTGGTCCCTGTTGAGAGTCCTGTCTGAGGTCGCTGAGGTCTTGTTGGTGGGTGGGGCTGGCAGTCAGATTAGCTGTTTGCACTTAGCCTCTCTGCCACAGCTGCAGGCATACAAAGGGCAGGGCTTGCTCTCTGGACAGTCAGGTAAGAGGCCCATCTGCTACAACTGCAATGCTGGTGCGTAGAATTATCTTCCTCCCTCCCCAGGGCAGGAGTCACTTTGGAGTGGCACCAGTCCTGGCCACAGTTGCCTACAGAGTCTCAAAGGACAGGAGCTGTTTTGGAGGGATACCTGAAGAAGCTAGCAGGTTGGGCATGGTGGGCTCTGCAGGGAAACACAGGGGCAGGGCTCACAGGCTAGCAGGGTAGATGGAGAGTATTAGCTCTAGCTCCCACAAACATCAGGCCATCTAGACTGGAGGAGAAGAAGAGAAATTCTTTTCTTCCTGGAGATGTCTCCTAAAAATGCCTGCCTCACCAGCACACATTTTAAGATTAGTCAATAAATCTCCTTCATGTCTAACACAGGTAATTTTCAAACAGCTTTATTTGTGCTGTGTCTTGAGCTGAGTTGTTTATTATGCTGGCTTTTTAATGGCAGGGACTCAGTTTCCTATCACCTTCCAATTCTCCCAGAGTTAAGTACACTGATTTTTAAAGTTCTTGGAGTTAACCCCCAGTGATTTTTAAAGATCCTCAAGTTAAGCCCTGCTGGATTTCAAAGCCAGATGTTACAGGGACTCATCTTCCCAATGCAGGTACCCAGGGCTAGGGGTGCCTGGTATGGGGTCTGACCCTCTCACTTCTCTATGTCTGTGATGTCCTTCCCACTTGTAGTTAGTCTCACTGGGGGAGCTATGTTCCCAATTACTTCTCTACCTTTCCTACCCCTTTCAACATGACTTTCTACCTAAGATTAAGTGGAAAGTCTATTCTGCCAGAGTTCAGGTCATTTTCACAGTTAGTTGCATAGATGTAGCTGTTATCTCTGTGTGCCCATGGGATGAGATTACAAATAAATCTGACCCTTGGTAGGGCTTGAGAACCACTTCCTTAGAGGTTTCTCCTAAATTTTTCAGATAATATTTTTTTTAAGTTTATTTATTTATTTTGAAAGAGACAGAGACAGTATGAGTGGGCTAGGAGCATGAGAGAGACAGAGAGAGAGAGAGAGAGAGAGAGAGAGAGAGAGAGAGAGAGAGAATATCTCAAGCAGGCTCCACACTACCAGTGCAAAGTCCAACACAGGGCTCACAAATTATGAGTTCATGACCTGTGCTGAAACCAAGAGTTGGACGCTTAACTGACTGAGCCACCCAGGTGTCCCCAGTTTTTTAATGTTTATTTATTTATTTTGAAGGAGAGAGTGCACAAGCATGGGGAGGGGCAGAGAGAGAGGGAGAGAGAGAATCCCAAGCAGGCTCCCTGCTATCAGTGCAGAGCCCAACACAGGCCTTGATCTTATGGTTTGCGAGAACTGTGGGATTATAACCGGAGCCGAAACCAAGAGTCAGTTGCTTAACCAACAGAGCCACCCAGGCACCCCTCAGATAATATTTAAACTTATATTTCTTACAACCATCTAGTCAATCAATAATTATAACCTCCTTAGCACACACATCAATCAGCTAATTTCCCATGTGGGTATAATATGGGATTTTAGTTTGAGATGCTACTAAATCTTTTTTGCAAAAATAATCATGAATGAATGCATGAATGAAAATGTTTTTTATAGTTTTTTTAAAGTTTATTTGTTTATTATGATACAGAGAGAGAGCATGTAAGCAGGAGGAGGGTCAGAGAAAGAAGGAGAGAGAATCCCAAACAGGCTCCACCTTATCAGCCACAGAGCCCAAGGCATGGCTCAAACCCACAAATCCTGAGATCATGAGCTGAGCCAAAATCAAGAGTCAGATGCTTAACCAACTCAGCCACCCAGCCGCCCATGAGTAAAAATGGTGTTATTCATTAAAAAAAATTTTTTTTAATGTTTATTTATTTTTGAGAGAGACAGAGACAGAGAGATAGAGACAGAGAGTGGAGGGGTGGGGGCAGAGAGAGAAGGAGACACAGAATCTGAAGGAGTCTCCAGGCTCTGAGCTGTCAGCACAGAACCCGACGCTGAGCTTGAACTCAGAGACCATGGGATCATGACCTGAGCCGAAGTCAGGCGCTCAACCAACTGAGCCACCCAGGCACCCCTGTTTTATTCATTTTTAAATTAAAGTTTAATTTATATACGATAGAAAGGAACAGATACAAATTGCAGAGTTTTAGTTTTAGCGATTGTCATACAGCCACCATATGAATTATAGACATTTCCATCTTACCTCTCCAAGAAATTTCCCTTGTGTCCTTTCCTAGCCCCACCTTCTCTTCTTGTACTCACCAAATCACTGATCTATTTTCTATCACTGTAGATTAGATCCTTTTTCTGGAGTTTCTTATGAGTGAAACTATGCAGTATATGACCATTTGTGTCAAGTTTCTTTCCCTCAGCATAATACCTATGAGATTCATTCACATCATTCAGTGTATCAAGAGATTTTTCCTTTTTACTGTTGAGTAGGATTCTATTGTGTGAATATACCACAATTTGTTTATCCATTAATTTGTCAATGAATGTTTGGGTTGATTCCAGTTTGGGTCTATAATGTGTGAAATAATTTTAGTTTTAAAACCCTCATATTTTAATGAAGTTGACTGCATTTAGAATTCTTAGTCAAAAGTATTTCCCCTTATCACTGCAAGATATTGTTCTATTGTTGTCTTCCATCAAAGTTGTTGAGAAGTCTGATATCAAGATGATTATTGTATTGTTTATTTGTAGGTAATCTATATGGTTGTTTTGTTTTCTCTGGAAGATTTTAGAATTTCATATTTATTTTGATGCTCTAAGTTTCCACCAGTGTATTCTATGTTACAAACATTCTGGGAATTTCCTCAACTCTATCATCCAGTTTACTAATTCTCTCTCCAGCTGTGTTTAATCAGCTATTTAACCCATGTATTACCTTTCACATTTTAATGACTTCATTTTTTAATTTCTATAACTACTCTCTGGTTATTTTTCAATATACTTTTAAATGTCTTTTTATCCATTTTCATGTTTTTAAGTGCTTTTAATTTTTTTCTCATTATAAAATACTTATTTTATAGTTTGTAACTGGCCATTTGTATTATGTGAGGTCTTAGAAGTCTAATTTGACTGTATATTTCTGCTGATGTGTGCTTTTTTGGTGGATTTTCATATGTGTTTAACAATTTTGGATGAGCTCACATTTGGCTGACTTTATCACAGGCAATTCTGGTTGGCCTGGTTTGAAGATGTATCCCTCCAGACAGTTTTTACATTAAATTCTTGCAGCCTATAAGTTTTGCAAGCTCCAGGACTCCATTTATTTAATACATTGGCTAGCAGGAAGCATAAGCTCAAACCCTAAACCAGAGGCAAAGCAGGGTAGAACTTCTTTTTAACTCACATAGATCCCAGGCTAAATAGACACACTTTCTTACTGTCTCCGGGAATATTTTGACTATTTCACATTCTCAATGACAGAGTAGTCTGTTCAGTGTTTTGGTTTCATGCAAACATTTTAGTTTCAACTTCCCACCTGATACAGGGTGAATGCCTCCGCCCACCCATTAAAATTAAAATCTCTGGCTTATTGAAATTAGCAACCTCATTTTTGCCCCCAACTCTCTCCCATACCAGGTCAGCTTTTAATTATTTTCTTTCAAAGGAGGCCTATAGGAGACTCAGTTGGAGGTAGGAGGGGTCACGTAGAGGCCCTTGAATCTTAACCTTTAGGGGAATACCTACTGTTCCAACCTAGAAGGCTAAGTGATCAGCTTATAGAAGCTTCTGACTGGACACCAAATAATGAAGTCTGATGCTACTTATCTATCTGCTTCTTCTGCCTTCACTCATTTTCTATTTGTAGTGAAGTTGTCCTTTACTCTTCCCTTTTCCCTACATTGGTTTTTTGATAGCAGCTGAGCCATTTTTTTACTGTGTGTCTTCCTGACTCTAGTCTATTTACTAAAAAAAAATAAATAAATGTGCCGTTTTACATCCCCCAAACCACAAGCCAACAGAATATAAGCAGAATTTGCTTATATTTCATAGCATATAAATACATATGTTAGAGATCCATAGTGCCATAATCAAAATTGGCCTCACTTTTGGGGACTCATGGTTTATCCATCTCAGCCCACATCTCTGTTTTTCACAGTATAGCAGCTCCTGTTCAGGCCTCATCTATCAGAACTATGCATCAGAACAGTAAACCAACCCATTTTCTCACCCCTGGGGACAGCCAATCTGGGAAATAGCCCAAACTAAGAGTCCTTGTCCAAATGCCAGCTATGCCCCCTATTTTGGTCAAGGTGATCTTCAGCTTGCTCCTAATGGCTTGAAGCAGAGTCCCACTGCCCCTCTGCCTTCCATCTGGCCTCCCTCCTTGTCTGGCTTGCTTTTAGTATATTGGGCACTGCCCAGTGTGGGGTGGGCACTGAATATTTGTTTTCCTCAAATGCCAGACAGTGTTTAGTTTGGGTCCAAGAGCTCTGTGTGATCCCAGCTATCCAAAAATGGGCTTCTCTGGACCCCTGCATATGGTACAGGTCACTGGGGCACCCATGTGCCCAATTGGACTTTGAGCGTGGGTTGCTCATAGTCCTGCTGAACTTTGCAAAGGAAAGGGAAGGTTTTTTTGGTTGTGCTTACGATCTTTGAACCTATTATCTCAAAGCCATAAACCTAGTCACTAGGCTATAAAAGTAGCTCATTTCAACATGTTCTCCCTGCAGCCTACTCCTTGACATTCAACATTCACCCACACTGAACCAGAAGCTATCACCATGACAAGGGACCAGAATGGAACCTGGGAGATGGAGAGTAATGAAAACTTTGAAGGCTACATGAAAGCCCTAGGTAAGGGAGAGGACAGGGATGGAAGGGGGAGGGGTCACTTTGGGAGAACTTTAGTCTGGCCCTCCAGACAGTGCCGTTATGGAGTTCAACAGATCTGTATGTAAGCCTTGCTCCTTATTTGCTAGCTATGTAATAATAGGTATGTCATAGAAATTCTGAAACTCAGATTCCTCATCTGTAAATTGGGAATAATAATAAATGAGATTATGTCTGGAATGTCCTCAACATAATACCTGGCACACAGAAAAGATACATGAATGTGGGATACACATACACGCGTACATGCACACATGGAGTAAAATCAAACTTGACAAGATAAATACAGTAGCTCTCCCGCTTTGGATCACCATCTATTAGATAGCCAGTTAGACCTGATATTATCCATGAATGACCCTGCATTGCTCTTGTGGCAGGCTTGTGGTGGGGAAGCAGACAAGGAGTGGCTAAATTTGTTATTCTAGAGAATATGAGACCCACAGAAGGCTAGGAGTGGCTTTTGGCATACAGGTCAAACAACTCACTGCTTACCTGGCTTTTGAACTGGACTCCAGGCCAAAAGCTTGATCAATGTGTGTCCTGAGTTGACTCTCTTGTGGGATCTCTCATGGGCTTACAGAAATCATATAACACCTGAAGGAGGAGCTCACTATGTGGGGCAGCTGCCATGGGCCAGGCGCTGGGCAGGGAGCTTTGGCTGCCTGTGCTTATTTCAGGCAACAGCCTGCAACAGCCTCCTCATCACCTTTTCCAGCTTTAGAACTTTCCACATAAGGAGCTCCAGGTTGGAATTTCCCCACTGCTAAGGCTGCACGTGGGGTCAGAGGTCCAATAATCTGGATATGAAGATGGGAAGTCTCACCAAGTATGGGAATTGTGGAATTTTCTGTGCAATTAACTTCTAGTTTGATGAACATTTCTTTTTTTTAACATTTATTTATTTTTGAGAGAGAGAGACAGAGCACAAGCACAGGGAAGGGCAGAGAGGGAGGGAGACACAGAATCTGAAGCAGCTCCAGGCTCTGAGCTGTTAGCACAGAGCCCAATGTGGGGCTCGAACTCACAGACTGTAAGATCATGACCTGAGCTGAAGTTGGACACTTAATCAATTGATACTCCATTGAGGAATATTTCTACTCTGTCAGTGAACAAGGAGAGCTGACATATTGTGTGATGTATAGAGATTGGAACTTTCTTCATGTACTTTAGACATGTTTCCAATACAGAATAGCTTTCTTTTCCCTCTTGGCTGTCAGAATTTTACCTCAAATACTTGGGGGAGGAGGAGGGAGGCACAGATCTTCCTTCCAGAGCTCCACACCTGTTGTACTGAGGTTAGTGTCCTGAAGAAACAATAGAAATGGAAGATTGAGGGGTGCCTAGGTGGCTCAGTTGTTTAAGTGTCCAACTCTTGGTTTCAGTTCAGGTCATGACCTCACAGTTAGTGAGTTTGAGCCACATCAGGCTCTGTCCTGACAGTGTAGACCCTGCTTGGGATTCTCTCCCTCTATCTCTGCTCCTCCCCATTTCACTCTTTCGCAAAATAAATAAATAAACCTAAAAAATTGTTTTAAATTAAAAAAAAAAAAAGAAATGGAAGACTGATTCTACACATGGGCAGAGGGTCTGGAGCTTAGCTCAGAAGTGTAATTCTGAACAAGATCATGCAGGTGAGGAAACCACACGAGAGGGGCCAGCCCACATAAGGTTTGTTCTCTGACTTTGACCAATTTTTTAACCTTCCAGAACTAGTTTCCTCATCTGCTAGATAGAATAATAGTACTATCCACGGGCTGTTTGGCAGTTTCAAGCTCTCAGCCTGTGCTGAACAAGCCAGACTCAGGGAATATAATCAGAAAGCAATTTTGTGTCCTTTGCTGTGTTTTCTTAAATAATAAAGTCCTATGTTACTTCAGGTATAAAACTGAGTCTCAGTTCAGTTTTCAGTTGTGCAGACTGGTCCCTGATGCCCCCTCTCTAGGATTCAGGTGAGAAGTAAACACCACTATTACCATCCCCTGGAAGCAACTGAGTGGGGCTGCCCCCACAATTTAATCTGCTACAGGCAACCCAGCAGACCTGTACAATTCCCTCACACCTACCCTGCGGAACAGGGGTTGCTTTCCCAACATTGACAAGTCAGGAAACTTGCCCTTTTGAGCATTCAAACCCTTGGCATTTGGGAAGAACATATGTGGAGATCTCTGCAAATCCCCCGACATGGAAATATCACTAAGTATAACTCTATTTCCTACTAAAGAACCATCACTTTCTTAGATTCGAATCCCTCACACCAAGGAGGTGGCTTTCTCTGGGGGACTGGTGGCTGGCTCAGTAGGGAAAGAGAGATTCCTGTTGAGAAGTGGGTCTGGGTGGCACCCATGGCTTTGTCACTAGCCAGCGACTCACTCTATACATCAGCCTTCCCACATGACTCAGCTGCCAGCTTCAGCAGCATCACATGTCACGATAACCTTTGGTTTTATCCCAAATCATCAAAGTTACTAAGTGTTCAGAGACTGAGTGCCAAGGGTCAATGGTACCTCCTCTCCTGCCTTCTTAGGCACCTGGTGTTTCTTGAGGTCTTAGACTTTCTTGACAGCAAGGAAAGCAGCTGGTAAACTCTTGCACCCTAAGGGGTTTGTAGCTTTCTGAGGTCCCCCTGCAGCCTGGATCAGGGGATCAGGGAATGGGGGGAGTGGTCTTTAATTTAAAGGAGAGCCTGAGGAAGGCTTATCTAAAAATGAAGTTCCAGCATTGTGAGAGAATGCTGGCGGAGGTCTGTTAACTACCAAGGAGTGAGGCCAGTAGTGTCCAGACATGGGGAATCACTTGACTTTTCTACCACAGTTCAGACATTAGCCATGGAAGCCAGAGACTGTGCCATCTAAGGCAGAACCAAACCCAGTCTCTGCTCTCAAGGAGCTCAAACTTACGTAGTCAGCCGAGTTAAAGCCGTGCACAAACGGTGTTCCTGTTTTCTGCTGCAGTGTGACAAATCACCCCCAAATATAGTGGCTTGGAACAACTACAGTAATTTTATTATTGTCTCTCATGGTTCTGGGGGCTGACCAGGTTTACCTGCTAGGTTCTTGCTAGGGGGCTTTCATTCCGTTGCATGTGGACAATAACTGAAGCTGGAGCCATCTCAAAGGCTTCCCCACTTCTGTGCCTGGCAGTAGGTACTGGCTGGCAGCTGAGGCTTCAGCTGGACTGTCAGTATCTACACGTGGTGTTCCCATGTGGCCTGGGTCTCCTCACAGCATGCTTGCTGTATCCAAAGAGAGAGGAAGTGAAAGCTGAATGGCCTCTTATGATCCAGGCTCAGAAATCATAGAGCATCACTTCCATTGTATTCTATTGGTTGAAGTAGTCATGAGCCCACCTACCTCCAAGGGAAGAGTACATAGACCCGTCTCTCAGTGGGAGGAATGTTAAAGCCACATGGCAAGAATAGCTTGTAGGTTGAGAGGTATTGTTGCAGCCATTAAAAAAATGCAATCTATCATCCATGAGACAGTAGGTGATTCCATCCCTTGAGCCCACAGCAAGATGTGTGTGTGAGTGGTGAGTGGAGCTACTGGACAATGTCACTGAAGGCTTCCTAAGTCTTGGGTGGGGTTTTGAAGGGAGGAGAGAATGGCTCCACACAGAAATGTAGTCAGGCATTGTTCTGCGGGTATGTGCAAAGGGCAGGCCAGTAAGAATGTGGTGTGGGCAGAGGGAACAGAAAAAGTTGTATTGCTAGAGGGTGAAGTGCAAGGAGGGGATTGAACAGAGTCAGAAAGGTAACAGGTCAGATCTTGAATGGGGTGTGCCACCACATGTGGACTTCATCCTACAAGGAGAAGAATTGTCTGCAGAAGAGAGAGAAAGCACCCATGCTCACCCCGGCAACCAGGGGTGAATAGATCTGCAGAACTGTCAGAGAACTGAAGAGGTTGTTGCAATGGTCCTGGGAAGATGGTAAGAGCAGTGCCAAGAAGGTAGACAGGGGGATGTCCAGAGTGGGAAATAGACTAGATTTGGTTACTGGGTGGTGACAGGGCAGGGAAGGAGCCTGGAAAATGAAACACCTTAATGTAACTCAGTGAACCATCATGTAAATCAGCAAAGATGTGGACATATAATGGAAGGTGTGTATCTTAAAACTGCTCAGTTAATGTTCAATTTAGACATCTAGGAAATATTTAGTTCACCAATTGTAAATATTGGGGAAAATCCAGTTCTCCTCTTTACTTGGGAAAGAAGGTGGGGCCCATCTCCTATGAAGACCAAATTTTCGTTTAAATTAATATGCACAGATTTAAAAGAGCAGAGGCTACTGCAAAAAGTCCTAGTGTGTCTCTGGAAAATTCAATCAGAAAGGAGGTAAGCTTAAAGGCTGAAGTCGAGCAGCCCTCACCTGGGTTGTCTCTGCCAGGAAAGGTTTCCTGAATACCCACAATGTTCCAAATCCTGTCCTAACGGTTTAAGAGCCACAGTCTACCATCAGAGATGAGCACGTGCCATGATGAGCACCATTCTAGAAATTTATATATATTATTTCATGTAATTTTTTCAGTTGCAACAAATGCATTGAGCACCTATGACATGCCAAGAAATGTCCTATGCACTGGTAACATGGTGGTAAATGAGGTGACAAATCCCTCTCACCTGAGGAGTGTACACACTAGTGGCCGTGAGAGAAAATAAATAAAGTAGGTAAGTGCTTTAAAGAAAGCAAAAAGGACTTGTTGGGTGAACAGTGATGGGTGGTCAGAGAAGGCTGTTTGAGGAGCTGACAGGTGAGCCAAGGCTCGAATGCCGAGAAACAGCGTCCCGGGTATAAGAGACAGCAGGTGCAGAGGTTCTGGGTGTGTTCAAGAAACACAAAGGTTGATGTGTTGGGAAGTGGCAAATAAAGAGAAGTTTAGACATTGTGGTGGAGGACAATCTACTTTATTTATATTCTTTAAGGATCACTGTGGCTACAGTGTAGAGAATGACTTACTGGAAAGCAAGACTAGAAGTAGGGAGGCCCATCCTAGGAGGCCACTGTGTTGTTCAGGCAAGAAGTAATAGTGGCTTGGGCTAGTAGTGCCCAGGGGTCTGGAGAAGAGAGAACAGGTTCAACATACAGTTTGGAGATAAAGCCAACAGGGCTTTTAGGGGAATGTGAAACCAGAGGATATGGGGGAAATGAAGATGGCCCCAGGCTTAGGGATGAACAATTGGGAAGATGCTGATCCCATAGGCTGAAATAGAGAAGACATGGGGGAGGCGTGAGTTTGGTTAGGGGTATTGGGCAGGGCAGAATGCACTGAGGGTTCTGTTTTGCATATTTTGATTTCACATGCCCGTTACACATCCAGCTGGAGTATTAAAATTGGCATATTGACGCAAGATCTAGAGCTCAGGGTATAGTCAGGGATCAAGATGGAAGGAATGTTTTCCATTTCATGGAATGAGGAATCTGAAGCCCAGGGAAGTGAAAGGACCTCCCCAGGGTCATCTGTGGTTGGGAAATGATGTTGCTCAGACAAGAGCCCAATCTGCCTGCTTCCATCTCTCAAGCTCTTTCCATGGCACTATTCTAGGTACAAGTACTAAGCATGTGGATAGCAGAGGAGGAGCTCACTGGTAGTCAGAATGCTCAGAAACATTGGGTTACTCAGAGTCCCTGGGTAGAAATTAATTAACAAATGAGGGATAGGCAAAGGGAGAGGGAGAGGGAGAGAGAGAAAGAAAAAAATGTCTGATGACCCAAGGAGTTAATTTCACAAAATTTGGATTTCTGCTGGTGGTCCTAAGTCAAAGAAGTTATACACCTTGCCAAAGCCTTTACTTGAAGCAGAGACTGGTTGGGCTTTTAAACAGAGAGAGTGCTGGGGGTAGAAAAGCCCCAGTGAAGATAAGCTCAGCCTCTTCCTAGCATCTTCCCCTAGGAGAGTGAGAGCCCCTTCTCCTCTAGGTTGTAATGGCAGCACCTCCACCCTGCCCCCAACCAAGTCGTGAGTACTAGATTATGGGTGGGGAGGTAAACTCGTGCCGGGGGAGCAGGGAGGCATCCCAAGGTCTCCAGCCTGCCTCTGCTGGCTACAAAAGGTTTTAAACATATTTGGAGATGCCCATGAGAGAAAGGAAGAGGCAGACAGGGGGGCAGCTCACTTTCTCTCTAAATGTGTTATCTGGAGGACGAAATGGTATGAAGATGCGGAGAAGACTGCTCTTGCACCCTTCTCCCCACAGTTGCCTGAGAGGGCTGATGATCTGAGAATGAAGTCCAGGTTTGAAGCCCATCGAAGCTGCCCTTGAAATGGGTCTCAGATTTCATATGATGAATATGTGTGCATCTCTCTCTTTAATTTACAAAGAGTGCCTGCCCTTTTAGCCCGCAACTTTAGCTTTTTGCGCAAGCATATTACAAAGCATTTTAATGGTGAGTAGTATACTCATATTTCAACTTTATGGCTTGCATTGTTCAAAATGCAGTTATGGAAAGTATGCTTTAATAAAGTCACTTCAGTGTTGTTTTCTTCTGCAGGAGCTACAAGCCACATATATTATTCAGAAATAGCTTGCCTTTGGACCTTTTCCTCTGAGATAGAAATTCATTTCACCTGGCTATAAATCAGGCTCGAAGATACCTTTAATCCAGAAAAGCAGATAAAACATACTTGATAACCCTGATGTTAAAATACCATATCAGGAAAATAATTTTCTCTGCAAAGTACAAAGAGGAAGTGTTTTTATAATCTGTGTGTGTGCGTGTGTATTCTACAGCTGCAGTTGAACCTTTCCTTTTGATTAGAAATATCACGAATCTACCAACAGAACACTTGGTTCCCTTCCCTGGGGTGGAGCAGAGGTGACATGATTAACTGGCCTGTGCAAATGCTAAAGGGTGGCCAAGAGGCCGAGCCATTTTTCAGTCTAGAGAAGCAGCAATGCTTGATTCCATTTGCATAGAGCCCCTGATAAGATTCCCCTAGCACTGGTCAGAAAGATTGACGGGGGGGTGGTGTTTCCAGGACAAACCAGTTCTGTCAGCAATAGGCATTTTTAGCTGTGATCTACCTTTCTAGGCAACCAGGGACAAGCAATAATTTTTGTTAGGGGAGCCTTAGTTGTGAACGATAAACGGACTGTATTTGTAGGCAAGCTGTCAGGAGCTCTGTCCCAGCTGGGTCACTCTGAACCCACCACGTAAATTCTCTGTGCCTTGATTTCCACATCCTCTCTGAGGAACACTGCTGTTCTAAATTTCTCAGTAATTCCCAATTCTTCCTTAGTCCTTTTGCCCAGAGCCTTCCCCTTTGTTTCACCTGGTTAACACCTGGTCTGTGGTTTTCTTTCTCATCTCCTAACTACGGCTCCAGCACCAGGGTTTAGAACAGCATGGACCTCAGGAGCAAGAGCTAAAGTTGTTTCTATCACAGTGAGGAAACTGGCCCATGTAGACAAATGTTTGGCCAAGCTGGCTAGAATTCCTATGTGACAAGCCAGGCCTATGCTAGTGAGAGAGTAGATAAGCCACCATTCTGACTGTTCCTTCAGAGTCCAGAGCCCTTGGACCGTGGAGCGGAGATGCAGAAACATGAACCAAATATTTCGCCCTGGACTGAATGCTGATCTGGCCACTGTTTCACCTAAACAGGAAAGGTTGAGGGGTAGAGGCCAATGCATCTATTACTACTCATTACTACTCTGTAAAGCAATTTACTATCATTTTAACAGAAACCTTACATGAATAACCCTACGAGATGAGCATTCTTTCCCCATTTTACTCTGAGAAAACTTAGGCTCAGAAAGGCAAAGTGACTTCATTGAGGTCACATAGCTGGGAAATCTGGACCAGGATTTATACCTGGATTTGACCCTCACTCTTTTATACCAGTAGTTCTGAACTTTAGCAGGCACAGAATCACTTGGAAGTCTTGTAAAAACAAGCAGGGCCCAATCCCCAGGTCTAGTGCAAGCCCTAGAATTTACATTTGTAAGAGGTTCCCAGGTGCTGTGAAGCTGCTGGCCCAGGGACCTCACTGTGAGAACCACTGTCCCAAACTAGGGTGCCTATTAACCAATCCAGAAGTGTTTCTGGTGCACCTACTCTGTGTCCGATCCTGGGGACACAGAGCAAGCAGACAGCATTGTCCTTATCCTCATAGAGGTAAGACTTCAGAGGAAAGAACCATCACCCCCGTGAAAAAGTCAGAGGAAACTATCAGGTAGTGCCTCCTGGGGGTAAAGCTCTGTGGCCTGAAGGGCAAGGCTGGGGCTGGGTCTTAGCAGATTTGGAGAGCTGGGAGGAGAGGGGCAGAGATTAAGGGGGCGAACGCACAGGGCATATCTAGAAAAACGCTAAGGACTCTGAGCACACCAGCCTCTGAGATCAAGGGGCTTCATAATGATGATTACAATGATGGCAACAGCTACCATTTACGGGGCCATAACCACAAGGCACCAGCCACTGAGCAGAACTCTTCACAAACACCATCGAAGTTAATCCTCAAAGCAACGTGATGCAGTTAATAATAACTCCACTTATGGCCACTACTCTCTGCTGCTTCTAGATCTGGACCCGAGGGTCCAGCAATGGCACTGAAGCTGGACACACAGGTGTCACCTGACTCGCTAGACTGTTTCTGGGATAGAAGGAGAGAAGCAGGAGTTGGAGTGTGACATGTTAGCCCTCTGCCTACCACAACCATGTGTTTATACTGACCAGATATGGAAGATTCTTCAGTGGCTTTTAGCAATTTTAAGGAAAGATTAATTTGTAAGACAGAAATACTTGAACACTTGGTCCTGTTTAGTCTTTTCTCAACAGGCCAGCAGTTGCCTTGAAGGGTGAAAATTAAACAGGAAATAGCTCCATAATTGCAGGGCCCAGGTGACTGAGATAATGCCTCAGATTGGGGGGTTGTTAGCGCTTTCTGTATTATGTTCTGCGGAGCACCAGACCGGCTGCGTGAGATGTCCCACCACAGCACAGGGCTACGACCACATAAGACTGGGAAAGTCTGCATCCTATCTCCCCACTGTTGGAGTTGCAAAGTATCTCTCATAGAATGAAGACTCTGTGAAGTTCTTCAGTGTGGAAACCAGCTTCTCTTGCTTTTACTTCCTCATTTCCCGAACTTAGTAGCTCACGGGCCACATTTTTTTGACGACCAAATGACCTATGAAGCAAACACAGTGGGATGCCCCGGGATCTGTGAATGCTGGCGAAGAGGCCTAGAGGTGTTCACAGCACAAAGAGCAGAGGAGAGAGCCTTTATCTCTTTCCACATCCTGTTGCCTCATTCCAGTCTGTGTGGCTTGGACGTCCCCAGGTACAATTCCATAAGCCATGAAGCTGAAGCTAAATGAGGTATCAGAGAATGGCCAGGGGCTGGAGTGTGAATGACCCACCTCAAATTTCTTATAGAACCCTGGGCACAGAAAACCATTGCTATGTGGTGAAGATAATACATTAGAGCTCTGGAAAACATAAACTGCCCCAAACAGGGAGGTCTCATCTAGCTGGACCCAGAAGTCCTTGTGCCTCCAGGGGAAGTATAAAGAAGGGTCAGTCAGAAGTTACTGGTATTTGGGCAGCCACAGAAAGTGCACAATCTAGGATGGTCTGACCTGACAAGATGGGCCAGCCCACAGCTTTCAGGCTTGTAGAGCACTGTGCTGACCCTGGAGACAGGCCATTCTGAGTTCAAATTCCACCTGTATTGCTTCCTCACTATATAACCCAGGGAAAGTGACACAGCCTCTCTGAGCCAGTTTCCTCATTGGTAAAATGGAGATAATATGGTACTTATCTCATGAGTGTGTTGGGTGAGGTTTCCCAAGGGAGGTTCCACCCTGGGGCACCATTCCTGGTCGGTTTCAAGGCATGTCTTAGTTACCGCCCCAAGTATTACCATGGGTCCACACAGTGTAGCCCCCAGATCATCTTACCTAAAATTTGGCTCCTATGTTCCCCAAAAGATTAATCCCCTGTCCCACTTTTTGGATCTCACCTTGACTCCAAAGCTGAAAACCACTGTTTTCTCCTCCCAACCTGATACCTCCACACATATCCATCCAATTATCAAATCCTGTAATTGCTTTTTCAGCCATGTATACTTAGACAAGTCACTTAACCTCTCTCGGCCTCCATGTCATCACCTATGGCTTGAGGAGTAGGTGCTTAAGCCATGGCTTTCAAATTTCTTACACCATGGAACTCTCTCCAGACATCCCCTTATGAGGAAATCCAAGATCTAAAAAAACCCAGAGATTCTGGGTCTAAGGTAAGACCCAGAAATATGTAGTTTTTACATCTTCCCACATGATCCTGATGGGCAGCTAACTTTGGGACCCATTGGTGAATTCTTAGACATGACAGGTTCTCAACCAATATTCGTGAACAATATTTGAGCAAGGCACTAGCATTCATGTACCAGTTCATGCCAATCTGAACCTATTTTTTCTTTTCAACTTAGGATACAGGTATGTAACCCTTTTACTTTCTGGGCTGCCTAATGCTAGGTGAAATTCTTCTCTTTATGATAAAGGCTGTCTATACAATTTCAGTTCCAAAATCCCAGCCAGGGCCCTTCCCCATGCAGATGTGATACCGTTGTGGGTTCCCATCTGTGGTCAAACTGCTGGCTCACAGTGAAGTCCAACCAGCCAGCTTCAGTCCCTTCATGGTCCTTTAGAACCAAGGTTGTTTAGGTCCTTTAGAGTGATAGTAAGTGAAGAGATCCAGAAGGAAATGGGTCAGAAAGGAAATGGGAAGAGAGGATAAAGGACATGATGTTTGGTTACCATAGAAGCACAACAGAAAGGGTGGGGTATGGCCAGCAGAGATGTTAGTTCTCCATATTGACTGGAGCTTCCTGAACTGTTGGTAACTGCTGCTCTTTCCCACGGGCTCAATAGTATTTATCCCCCACCAGACAGCACACAGGGTCAAGTTTAATCACCCCCCTACCATAGAGATGGGACTGGGGTTCTCGGAGAAAGAACACTCAATGAATTTGAATTGTTCTTACTCTTGAGGTCAGTATCAATGTCAGAGTTTCTGAAAATTTCCAGGTAGAATTTCTGAAAAAAAAATTAAAAATTTAGATTGACATCCAAAAATATCTGGAGAATTCACAGACATCAAGAGATTCAAACATGATTTGGCTAGATACTAAGAGCTTAATAATGTTTATAGCAAGTCCCAGAATTATCCCTTGTTTCTAAATCTATTCTACAGGACAGTGACATTTTATACAAAACCAGAGGTTGGCGAGAAAGTTGGTTCTGCACCTAGCTTCATACTATAAAATTCAAGGCTTAGTAAATGAAACACCCCACTGAGGGGCACACTCCCTTTTACTTACTAATAGTCTCTAAGAAATGAATATGTTTTCCTTCAAAATATTTTTTAATAACTTCACTCCTGTTTTAAAATAAAGATATAGTTAAAGATAACTGGAAGGCTCTCTGGCGAAACTTAATATTCAAATATCCATTGCCATTGTTTTCAATCAAAAATATATGTGAAAACAAAGACTGCATATGTACCAATTGTCAATCTGTCATAGGAATACTACTCAAAGTGTGGCCAATGACCAATAATAATGAACATCACCTTGGAGTTTATCCGAAACACAAACTCATGGCTTGCCCTGAGACCTAACAGAGTTGGAACATATGGGACCAGGGCCCAGTCATCTCTTTGAACAAGTTTTCGTGGAAATTCTGATGCTTACTGAACTTTAAAAATAACTGCCTTATTGTTCTTAAACATTTTACAACATATACATGTTTCAAATCATCACATTGTACAACTTAAAGTTATGCATTCTTATTTGTTCATTGTATCTTAGTAAAGCTGGGGATAAAAAGAACTGCTATAGAATTTGATGGGGAAAAAATCAAGGCAGAGAAAACATGTAAATGGAGTAAATGAGGCAAAATCTTAATTATTGAATCTGGATAGTGGTTGCGTGTAGTTCTTTGTATTCTCCTCTCTGTTTTGTTTTAAACTTTTTGCAATAAAAAATATAAACAACTATTCATCTTTTCCTTAAAAATAACCAAAGAAACCTCTGAACAACTATTTATTAAGTGTCTGGAATATGCTTAAAGTTGTCCTGGAGGATCATGACTGAGGCAGAACAGCCTAGCTAAGTACATCCGCAATCTGCTTTAAAAATGAAAGTTTGCTGGGGTGCCTGGGTGGCTCAGTCAGTAGAGCATCTGACTTCAGCTCAGGTCATGATCTCACAGTTCATGAGTTCGAACCCCGTGTTGGGCTCTGTGCTGACAGCTTGGAGCCTGGAGCCTGCTTCAGATTCTGTGTCTCCCTTTCTCTCTGCCCCTTCTCTGCTTGTTCTCTCTCTCTCTCTCTCTCTCTTTCTCTCTCTCTCTCTCTCTCTCTCAAAAATAAATAAACATTAAAAAAAATTTTTTTTAATGAAAGTTTGCATGTATCCTTACCTGCCATGGCTATTAACAAAAGGTCCATTTTTACCCATGATCTAGACTGGTTATTTTTAAGTGGTCCTTTTTCTTTTAAACCATGAAGTCTTTTGCTCAGCAAGCTCTTAGGAGGAAACCCAAAATGTCAGATAGATAGAATGGAGCTTCTAGGTGGAGCGGTGTGTGTGTGTGTGCGTGTGTGTGTGTGTGCATGCACATGCATGTGTATGTGTGCATGTGTATGAGTGCACATACACACTGGGAGTTGCAGCTCAGAGGTAAGCCCTGCCTGCTACCTCTCCCTCCTATTAGGGCTCCTGAAGAGGCACTGAGAGACCCTAGGTTTCCAGACAATTGACTGAGATGCCCAAACTGGCCGTGTGTAAGACAACTCTTCTTTTCCATTTGAGCAAAGAAATGTGGCCTGCCCATGATCTGTGCCTCTGGTCCTAAATGTTTGGCCTTGTTAAAGAAATGAATGAGTCTGGCTGAGCACATCATAACCTCCACAACTCCCTTTGCCAACAGATATTGATTTTGCCACCCGCAAGATCGCAGTACGTCTGACTCAGACAAAGATCATTGATCAAAACGGCGATAACTTCAAGACAAAAACCAACAGCACGTTCCGCAACTATGACCTGGATTTCACCGTTGGAGTGGAGTTTGAGGAACACACAAAGGGCCTGGACAATCGGACTGTTAAGGTGAGGACCTGGCCTGGCAGTTTCTACTCATATACTCTGTGTGCAGGAGCTGGCTATCTGCCTTCACAATGAAAATATGACAGAAACAACCTGGGAGGGATCAGGAGAGGGGACCAGAGTGGACTTAATGATGCTGGCAATTAGCAATTATTGGAAGTTCAGCAGGAAGAGGCAAGCTGCCTTCTACACTAAGTTTATAATGAAAGGAGAGATGAAAAGACTGCCGACCTCTCTAGGATCTGGGTTAGGAGGCCAGCTCCTATGCCGACATGGGTCTGGCCAAGAAGGTGGAATATTGTAGGGAGTGACAGTGATTTCACAAGCTGGGTAGCACAGCTTCATTCCAGGGGCAACCCTACTCAGCACCAGCCAAGCATTGCCATGGAGCCCTGGGGTCTTATGTTGCTAGATTTCATTTTTCTTTTCAAGAGATGCTGAGAATTCATGTTTTTATATGAAATACCTCAATATTGGAGGATCCCAACTGATGTAAATTTTTTTTTAAGAAAAATAAAGTGCCGGGGCACCTGGGTGGCTCAGTCAGTTAGGCATCTGACTTTGGCTCATGTCATGATCTCACAGTTCATGAGTTCGAGCCCCACATCGGGATCTGGGCTGACAGCTCAGAGCCTGGAGCCTGCTTCAGATTCTGTGTCTCCCTCTCTTTCTGCCCCACCCCTGCTTGCTCTCTGTCTCTCAAAACTGAATAAACTTTAAAAAAAATTTTCAAAAAGAGAAAAAGAAAGTGCTAATCAAAAAAGGTCAGTAGACTAAATGAAGTCAGGGTTTCCCCAGTCCTGGTATTTGGAGGAATCTTCTGTCTCAGCATCACCTTAACTCACAGGGCATCACTGAGGAAAGCCTCCATTTATCAGAAGGCCAGACTTCCAGCCACTGGAACTGCTTGGGTATAGGTAGGACCTTGGTAGTGAGCAGACAACTCTGAGTGCGTAAGTCGAGAGTTATCTCAAAGCCTGAGAACCGTACTCTGCAGAGGAGATAGGACCTCGCCCAGAAGAGCTTTTTGTAAATAAGGTAGAGAAGGATAGCAACAAGGGGAAGTGGGGAGGAAGGGGGGGAAGCCGAGGTAACAGCAGGCCCCCCTCTCCTCTTGCAACCCCATGTGGAATCATAACGCAGTGTGCGATCTCCACGGTGCCCACACTCATAGTAAGTGCACCTGTCTTTGGTTATCCAAATCCAATTACACCTGGTCAGTCCCCACAAGTAGGAGTGGGGAGAAATGCATCTCAGTCATATTTAAGGATTCCCCCATTCCAATCTTAGCATCGTGCAAGAACCTCATGGATGATACAGTCCAGGAAACTTCCGGGGATATCATTTAGCATGGTCGCCACAGACCACTCACTGTTCAGGCCCGTGCAGTTTATACCACAGTGGGCAGCTTAAATATTTATAGCACCCACTCCCCCTATGCCAATGTAGACACCAGGACCTCCGCCCTGGCTCCCAAAGTGAGGGCGGGCAGGGCTGAGTATCGTGTCCACCGGTATTTGTTCCCTCAACCCCCAGCAGTGGGCCATCCCCTTAGAGTGTCTCGGGAAAGCAGAATCCTCCACCCTGCCCCTCCCCTTTCACCGTAAGCCCCACTCTCTACAGAGTCCCACTTTTCTCTGGTGCGTCCAGGAGCGCCTTCAAAGTCACAGGTCTGAACCCTCCCCCAAAGCCAGGGACATGAGGTCTGGCTGCTCTCCTGGGTGGGGAGAAAAAGCTGTCATCATTCTTTGGTGATGAGTCTGAAGCCAAGACAGCAGGACACATTTTATTTCTCAATCAAGTTGTCCTGCAGCATTGATAATCTCAGCCATCACGTCAAGGTTGAATTATATTTAGTGCTCCGTGCTAAAGAAAAGTGGGAAATGAAAAGCACTTTGGAAATGCTTCCATCAGAGCAATCTTGGCGTAAGAACCTGAGCTTCCGGGCTCTGGAGCAGCCCCTTGTAGAATCCCTCCCCGAGGGGTTGATGGATCGACAAGCCTTCTCTGAACTGTGTGGCTAGAAGGCCAATTCCTCAGACACCAGAACCGAAAGGAAATTTGTGGTCTGGATTTTTGCATCACTCTGCTGTTCCAGCCTGATCTGTTCACAACGATTCATTTTCCCTCACCTTTCCATTCTGGGTTTGGGCTATTGAAAAGCAGCCCTGTTGTCTCTGACTGGCTTTTCCATCACCTTTGATAGTCGAGAACTCACTCTTCCTGAAATCAGTCACATACGTGCAACCTTCCTGACCCTTAAAGGATTCCGTCTCTTAACACCTGTTCTTCTTGTGCCTCTTCTTCCATTCTCGTCCCTCTGGGCTCCCTCTGGGAGCCCCGTCTGTTCCCCAGGATCAGGTCTTAGCCCTGCATGGAGAGAGAATCCCCCTTCCCACTTTTTGTCTCTATTCTGCCCAAAACAAAAAGTTTGGGCTTACACACACACACACACATACACACACACACACATACACTCAGAGGAGACTGGTGGGGGCTGAGAAGTGCCCAGGACAGAATGTGCCCAGTCTCCTCCAGCAAAGGACTGTTCCCATGAGAATTGCACAGAGAGCAGATGCCCTTGGAACTACCTACTCACTGTAACTTGACTGGATTCCTTCAGCTGGAAAGGGACTACAGGGAGCAAGTGAGTCTACCTCTCTGCTGAATTTCTGTCTTCCACAGGTGGTGACATGTGTGAGTGCACACAAAGCCGTGTGTCTATGTGCATGTGTGCACATGTGCATGTATGTGCCCCAGTATGCACGGGTGCATATATGTATATGTGTGCATGTGTATGAGTGTGTGTGTGTGTGTGCATGTATCTGTGTGTATATATGTTGCTGTAGCACTCATGCTCTTATGCTCCAGGGCTCTACTTCTCAACAACTTGGTCACCCTCAGGAACCCCTCTGAGAATCTCCCCATTGGGCAGTTTGGGGGAGAGATGTGTGTAGGGTGGGGTTGTAGCAGAGGCACAATAGAGCCCCAAAGTGCCCAGGTCTATGCCAGAACAGGAACAGTGACACCACTTTGATCATGGGGTCGAATCTTTGAGGGACCCAGGGATCATCTTCTTCCTTCCTATGGGTCACATGGGTCACTTCCTATTCTGATTTGTTTCTAAGAGAATTTAAAGCACCTTTCAAAAAGGTGCAAACAAGCAAACAAGCTTGCAAACAAGCAAAAAAAAAAAAAAATACACAAGCTGACCAGAATAAAAGTACATTAAAAAGAAGTAATTAATGGGGCGCCTGGGTGGCACAGTCGGTTAGGCGTCCGGCTTCAGCCAGGTCACGATCTCACGGTCCGTGAGTTCGAGCCCCGCGTCAGGCTCTGGGCTGATGGCTTGGAGCCTGGAGCCTGTTTCCGATTCTGTGTCTCCCTCTCTCTCTGCCCCTCCCCCGTTCATGCTCTGTCTGTCTCTGTCCCAAAAATAAATAAATAAATAAATAAATAAATAAATAAATAAATAAATAGAAACGTTGAAAAAAAAGAAGTAATTAATAATCTTATAATGGAATAGCATATGGGCATAGAAAGGAATAAAGTACTGATACCTGCTGCAACCTTGATGAACTCGGAAAACATTCTGCCAAGTGAGAGAAGTCAGACACAGAAGGCCACTTGTCATATGACTTACATAAAATGTCCATGATAGGCAAACCTATAGACACAGAAAGTGGTTGCCAGGGGCAGAGGGAGTGGGTAGCAGCAACTAATTCGTGCAGGACTTCTTTGGAGGACAATGAGAATATTCTGGATTTAGATAGTGGTGATGCTTTTACAACCCCGTGAATATACTAAAAATGACTGAATTATATACTTTGAAAGGGAAGGTAAATTGTATGGGAATTATATCTCAATTAAAAACAATAAGTGATTGGAGGCAGACAGTAAGGGCAGGGGAACGCAGACACAGATGATGGCAGTTAGAACAAATAATGCCATTGTGATTATTATGCGCCAGAGCCCAGGGGAAACACAGGAGGTCCCCACTTCAGGGGTCGCCGGAGGGGACAGTGGGCAATGCCAGAATAACTCTTCCATGAGGGCAGGTGCACTGGGAGACTTTAAACCTGTTAATAGTGCCCTTTAATGCTCTTAATTTAAAGAGCTGTTATTTTCCTTTAAAAAAAAAAAAAACTTCCTTGGGGACTGATTCAAATTTGCAGAAAAGTTGCACGAAAGTAGCAAAGAACATCTGTATACCCTCTGCTGAGACTTTACCTAACTGTTAACGTTTTTGCCCCATTTGCTTTAGCTTTTGTACGTGTTCTCTTGCCATCATATAAATATATTTTTCTGAACAGTCCGATATGTTACCCCTAAATAATTGAGTGTTTCCTATGAATTGGGATATTCTTTTGTGTAATCACAGTATAGTTGTCAACTTCTGCAAATTTAACATCGATACAGGACCCTATCTAATTTCCCATACAGGGCTGTTTTTAATGATGTTAACTTTGAACACTGAGACAGGGGAAATTGCAGTGCGGGCCCAGTTTCCTTAATTCACTGCAAACACATCTTCTTCACCCTCTAGCTCACAAGCAATGATTTTCCTGACTAGTATCCATTTCCTCAGCCTCAAGATCTTTTAAGACAGTTGGGCATCTTTTAAAACCTCCTCTGATGTGGGGATGAGGGACACCAGCTAAAAGCAAGTTGAAGTGTGGGATTTTAGTTCATTTAACCATTCTCTCCTCTCTTCTTGTCGTCTGTTTCATGTAGGAAACATGTAGGTGTTGCCATTAATCGTAGATACCGCCATTGGTGATGGATTTACTTAGGGTCAGAGTAACTGTTAATCTTGCTGCCTACTAAGATTTATCAACAGAAAATATTAGGACAGGCCCTCATGCACCAACATTTTTCTTTTTTGTTCCTTCTATGTGTTTGCCAAGCGCCTACTACATTCCAGGCCTGGGTCATTGCATTGACCCCTTTTTGCCCTGAAAGATGTCACAGCCTCCTGAGGAGGCAGACAAGTAGACGGACAGTTACCATCCAGTGTTCATATTGATGATCCCATGGGTGCACTCCCGGGGTACCAGAGAAACCAAGGCAAGGAGGTCATTGCCAAGAACCATCATCAATGAAGAGTACATACGCTCATTTATTCCCCCACGTGGATTTACCTCAAGATTCCGTTTCGACAAAATTACTCAATCACAGATTCATTTAACACTGCTTACCAGGCACCTTCTCTGGCTGGTGACTGTGCCGAGTCTGGGGTTGCAGAACTGAGCAGCTGGCATAGCCTCTTCCTTCATGGAGCTTAGTGTCAATTGGGGGCAACAGATACTTGTTCAATGAGCATGTATTAGGTGTCCATTAGGTGTAAGGCAATGTGGCATGGGGGAGGCAGGGGTTAGAAGACAAGGTCTTTGCCCAAATGGAAGACATTTTGAGTCGTTTCTCATCCTTTTGGGAGGGAACTTAGTCGCAAGACTGATGATGAGCAACAACAAATGAGTATCCCCTTCTCATCTACTTGGGAGAGAATTCTGGAATATTCCAGACAACATCTCCCTCCCAGAAGGGCAAAGGGAACACCCTGTGAATTAAGCTTCTCCAAGACATTCAAAGATGTGAGGCTTAGGATGGCCCCAAAGGAGGAGACATTTTCTTTAGAAAACGTAGGCAATTTTATCATTACATTAATTTAGGGAATATTAATACATGCAGATGGTTTTTTAAAAAGTAAAAAGTAAAAAGTGAAATTTCCTTCCCATCCTGGCCCCCAGCCTCTCAGTTCCTTCCCGGGGACAAATACTACTAAGGGTTCTTTTACTTCCTTGAAGAGGTTGTGTGCAAACATATGCAGGCATGCACCCACCCCCCTTGTTTTATGCACGTGGCCCTGCTCTTTGCTTTCTTGACTTAACTGTGCACTATGGAGACTGCCCTCCTCCATAAGTAGAGAGCTGCCTCCTCCTTTCAAGGGCTGCACAGCATGGATGAACCGCACATATTTAACCAGCCACCCACTGACAGAATTGATGAGGCTTCCAGACATTTGCTGTAGCAAACAACACTGCATTGTGTTGAGGAGTAAAATGAGGAGGAATAAAATTGTACACTAAATATATAATATGGTCAAGGTCAAATATTTTAGAAATAGGTAGACTTAACAATCTGTAGAAAGAAAATCTGTACCAAAAAATAGACCTAAATGTGCAAAGGACAGTGACTAAATAAACACAGGTCAGTTTGTTACCAACTAGGCTTGCAAGATAGAAAAGTAAACGTCTAGTCCTTGGCATAATATTGCTCATAGAGGCGTACTACTGATTGTACATACTTAGAAGAAAACCAGCTGGCATCAGGGCCATCCCTGAGAAAGGACAGTACCGACACAAAACCACTGCCTGCATGGGAGTGACATCATTCTCTCAGGAGGTGCATGTGCAGTCCTAATCTGAGCTCAGAGGTGGGTGGCCCTAGAGAACCACCTAGGGCTGGTACGAATCGTCCTGAGGCAGGTACCAGGAGAAATAAAAGGGAAACAGAGGGCAGAGGAGGTGGGGGGTGTAAAATGTATAAGTGTGTGCACAGGAGTTTTTTGTTTCTTTTTTTTTTTTTTTTTTTTTTTTTTGAGAGGGAGACAGTGTGAGCAGGGGAGGGGCAGAGAGAGAGGGAAGAGAATTCCAAGCAGACTGCACACCATCAGCACACAGCCCAACGCAGGGCTCGAACTCATGAACCGTGAGATCATGGCCTGAGCGGAAATCAAGAGTTGGACGCTCAGCCAGTTGAGCGACCCAGGCACCCCATGCACAGGAGTTTGAGCCTCTTGGAATTCAGCAGGTTTATGGCTTCTGCAACCTACTGGTCTGCTCAGCCTGGCTGTCCAACATGAGCTCTGAACCTCTGCTGCTGCTCCTGTTTTACTAACCAGTCTGCACTGCTTCGTGGAGGAAACCCAGGACCGGGGGAAGGTCCACCCTCCTGCTTCTGGATGATGAGGATGGCACTGAAGCCATCTGTTGTGGCCCCTGCTAGTTAGGTAGCTTCTCTGCATGTATTATTGCCCTCCAACAGGCAGTCCTCACAGTGTAGCTTCTGTAGGAAAATTCCCAGAAGCACAATTTCTAGGTCAAGGAGTATACACAATGCCGTATTTCAAAAGGTAATATAAAATTGCCCTGCAAAAGGACTCATACCAATTTCTGTACCCACCAGCCGTTTACGGAGGTGCCTGCTTCTCTACACTTCCTCCAACTCAGTGTGTTATCAGACCCTTTGATCTTTGACCATATGATGAATTGTATCTGAAAAAACACCAGCCTTAATTTGCATTTCTCCTATTATGAGTAGGTTTGAATATGTTTTCTTACGGGCAAAAGCCATCTGCTGGTTTGTTTTTTTTTTTCCTCCTTGTAAGCTGTTGGCTGCATCCTTTTTAAAATTTCCTATTAGGTGAATGATCTTTTTCTTATTGATTTACAGGAGCCCTTTATATATAAGGAAGTCAGGTCTTTGGTATGTGTTACAGTTATTTTTCCTAGTTTGTTACTCCTCTGTTGACATTACGCTATTTTCCCCTTCCACAAAGTTTACACCCTTACATAGTCAAATGCATCGTCTTTTCCCCCACTGATTTGAAATGCTATCTTCACAGCATGGTAAAATGAGAGAGTAGAATTCTTTAAAAGAGAACCAGCTCCAATAAGCCGGTTTGGTGGGAATGGTAGGTATATGTGGAAAGTGAGTCTGGCAGATCTTGGCTTGGCAGAAGCCGAGGGCTCTGCCCTGTGGGCAAGCGGGAGGCTGGCTATGGCCGCGGGAAGTGCAGCTGCGGGTTTAGGCTTGCTCGGTCCCCATCAAGACCATACATTTGATTCGCCTGGGAACCTGTCATTGCAGACTCTGGTCACCTGGGAAGGCGATGTCCTGGTATGCGTGCAGAAGGGGGAGAAGGAGAACCGCGGCTGGAGGCAGTGGGTTGAGGGGGACAAGCTGCACCTGGTAAGTCCCGGGGTCTGCCCGGCTCCCTTCCACACGCTTCCACACATGACAGGTTCACCGCGCCAGGTGCTTTGACAAGAAAAACGGCCCTGCACTCCTCCCCTGAGCTCCAGCCAAATGCGTGTGGTCATATAGTCAGAAAGCCATTCCCATCTGGCTCAGGGGACTCCAGGAAGAAATCTATATCGCTGTTTCTGTGAACGGCTGCAATTAAAGTGAAAGTTCAAAATGCTGAGTTAGGAAGCTGAGATCCAGGGAGAAATGCAGGGAACCTGCTAAAGACCAGCTGAAGAGAAATGGGAGGCACAGAATTAAGACGCCCCAAGGGAGGGGAAGTCCAGGCCTCACCATTATGTGAGCCAGGGAAGAAGAGTGGTGGGAGTAGGGTGGACAGGGGCAGGTGGGCTTGGGAAACCATCTCACAGACCACAAGCATTACCCTCTCATCATCAGGTGTGCCCACCTGATCCTGAACTATTTTAGGTAAACTTGGTATTAGAACAGAGCAGCAGGAACAATTGCTGATCTCCTGAAATGAATTATGTGTCTAGATAGCTTAATTTTTCAGTCTTCAACCTTCAAGGAAATTTATGCATCCGGCATTCATGTAGGGGAAAATCTTTCACTGCTTTACACATTCAGTCACTCATTTGTCAAATGGCTCTTCATTCATTCAGTCCTTCATTCACCTGTGGAGTCAAGCGGGTGCCTGGCTCCAGTGTCGGTATTCAGGTCACCATGGTGCCCTTCACAGGCGGGCTCTGCCTCACCTGAGATCTTTATTTTGGAGGCAGTGTCAACTGGTGATAAATGGGAGGCATTCACCGTGTTTTCCGTTGATGGTTTTCCCTACCTGCTCTGGTTTGGATGATGGATTTTTTTAATTGTAGTACAATCCCCAATGGTCCCTGTGGCTAAGACAATGGATTCATTGTCAACTGCACTGATTTTGTGGCCGTCCCCACACTCATATCTTTCCCTCCTCCCTCAAGGAGTCATGAGGTGAGGATAAGGCCTGGGGGTTCCCTCTGTCTAGATGAAAAGCAGCATCTTGTCTGCATAGGCAGGCCTGGGGGGAGCCCTTCTGCAGCCCATGCCCTGTCCTTGCCTGTGATGTCGCCAACCCACATTCTAATCCCCAGAGGCCAGAAAGCCCCCAGGATGGAGTGACACCCCACCAGCCAGCATATTCCCAGGCCCTTGCCTTCCAAATGCTTTTCCCCACTAGATCCCTTCCTTCTTTGTGGCTTCGCTGCCTTTTATAAATTAGGAGATGTTGCTTTAATCACGGGAGTAGGAAAAATCCCGCCCAAGAGGGTAATTTCTTTGCATTTTTCATTTTTATAGTTGTTCAAGCTCAATTCAAGTGTCAAAATCAAATTACTGCTACCTGCAGGGCATGCCAGCTGATTGGGTCTATGAGATGCACTTTGCCCAGAATGACTAAGTGTCCTCTTTATTCCAGCTTCCCCCACCACCCCAGCTCCCAGACACCAAGAGGCGGGGGCAGGGGGAGGGGCGTGCATAGGAAGGCCTGGCTTGCTAGTCACTTCACCCACTTTCTAACCTTGCAGGAGCTGACCTGTGGTGACCAGGTGTGCCATCAAGTGTTCAAGAAGAAGTAATGGCCCACGAGGGGGCCTGCTGAGCACGTGCTCCACACTTCCCACATGGGTTCTCTGTGGGCTTAGGGAAGCAGCCATGGGGACCCTCCCCTCCTCACAGAGCCCAGTAAGGCATCTGGATGGGTTTTAAAACAGAATGAGTGTGTTAACAGTTGACAAATATATACTTCCTTCGTTGAAACCTGGCATTAAATGAAAAAACAAAAATCACTCCCATACTTTGAAACCCTTTATATCTATCTCCCTTTATTTCTAGAACTCTCAGTTTTATCCACAGGCAAAAGTGTGATTGCCCACATGGTGGTTTTCTGTGCAGCTTTTGTTGTGGTAGTTGTTGTTTATTTTTTGGTTTCATTTTATTTGTTTTTTGTTCATTTGTTTGGGGGAATTACTTTACTCAGAAACATTCCCTGGCTGACATCAGCATCCCCTACTAATTCTTGAACATTGCCCTTTGTGATTCATTCCTTCGGATAGTACATTCATTTCTCCAAGATTCTCTATTTTAAGAATGCAGATGGCTTCCAGTTTGCACTTTGCCTTCAGCAACATGGGCCCAGCTACTTCTAAGGGCCTCTGCAGATCTTCAGTACCAGCTGCTCTTGGCCCAGGACAGCCCTCTGCCCTTCCTCTATGGGCAAAATGGCACCCCTGCAGAGGACTTGCTAAGCACTTCTAGGAAGCCTGAGTTCAAGTTTTGCTTCTCCACTTCTTAGCTAGGTAACCATGGGAACTTCATTGACTTTTTCTTTTTTTTTTTTTTTTTGAAGTTTATATCTTTATTTTGAGAGAGAGAGAGAGAGAGAGAGAGAGATGGGAGGGGTAGAGAGAGAGGGAGAGAGAGAGAATCCCAAGTAGGTTCCACATTGTCAGCACAGAGCCCAATATGGGGCCCAAACTCATGAACCATAAGATTGTGACCCGAGCTGAAAACAAGAGTCAGATGCTTAACTGACTAAGCCACCAAGGAGCCCCTCATTGGCCTTTCTATCCATGTTTTTCTGTTCTATAAAATGGAGAAGACAAAATAGCATCTCCTCCATGGGGTTAATGTGAGCATTAAGCAAGCTATTGCATACAGAGTGCTTGGAATGGAACCTGATACATGGTAAGAATGAAGTTCCTGCTAGCTCTGATCATTATTTAGAGCTACTCCCTCCACATCCCAGGGGCCCAGATGAGTGGATACTAAGTAGGGATGGCTCGGAGCCCCCAAGGCCTCCTGGTACTTCCAGAATATTAGGTTTGTTACTCTGAGCTGAATTGTATTTTCCTGCTGGATGTACCAATGGAATAGTGCACCTGGAACAGCATGGTAGTCAATAGGAACAGATTTATGGTGGATCATTCATGGGGTCCTGAGAAAGCCCCATAGCTCAAAGCCATTTTTCTCCCCATTTTGTAGCAGAGCCTAGAATTCCACCATTAGGTAAGCATTATCTTCGAAAAGCAGGTTTATCCCCAGAGCAGTAGCACGTGGTGTTGGCACACTCGGGTGTGACTTGAATGAACAGAACATTCATCGATCCTGAGCGGCCTAAATGGAATCAAGGCGGGAGAGAAAAGTTGTAATCTGGCCACGTGGCCCAGGGCCAGCCTTGGCCTAAGCCCTTGACCAGGCATCCATGCCACAGGCCTCCTGGCAGTCTGTCCTCCCCAACAGCCATGCCATGTTCCTGCCCCAGAAAAGACAGAGAAGTGCCTGGATGGAGCGTCATGCTGCCTGGGTGGGGGTGGGGGTCTTCCCACATGCTCTAGGGAAGAGGGGAGCTTCCTGAGGAGCTGCAGGCCTGTCTCCAAGTGCAGGGACTGATGAAGCAAGCTCTTTGTCCCCAGCCCCCCTGGAGCTTCTCCAGGAGCCCCAGGTCCCCCTTTTGATGCCCCCTCCTAGTTTCGCCCTTGTCCAAAACAGCCTCAAATCACCCTCTTCTTTGTCCTTCAAGAAAGCCCTAGAGAACAAGATCCATCTGAAAGCCCATTGAGACGAGCTCTCAGGTATTCTGTCCATGGCAGGGATTCTAATTACTAGTAACTTTCAGTCCTAGCTTCTTCAAAGTGTATTCCAGGGGATGTTAGCCCCCCGAGATTCTGTGAAGAAGTTGATGGTCAAATGAACTTTGGAAATGATGACAACCATATCTCCTTCTTAGAAACTCGTGAGAATTCCTGTTTTTAAAGCTCTGACAAGTCCTGAGGCAAAGAAGCTGGGCCTTAAGCCCTGGGACCCCTTTACCCACAGTGTTTCACTCCTGGACAGTGTTTTGGAAACACCAACTTGTTCCTTACATGTGCAGACCACTTTTTCGATGACAGATAACAAACAATGTAATTTAAAACTCCCATTTCCAAGTGGGATTTTCTCAGCGTACCTTTTCCACAAGTGAAGAGTTAACTGATTAGTTTCCCTGTGGCACAAAAGACCAACGGTGGCTCCATTCAATTCTACTGCTCCTTCTTTTTTCAACAAAGAAAGTGGCACGCAGAAATGGTCGAATTTGAGGTATTCATTTCAAAGCTGGGCAGATGTTGTGGGCCAGGGCCTGTCCCCATGTCCCTCACTCACTGTGGGCGAGATGGGGCAAGTCCTGCCTCTCGTGTTTCTGTTCCCTCAGCCGATTTCAAGACTAAATCATGACAACAATGCTTTCCCCCAGCACACGGACTAGTCTGTTTAGGGACAGAGTGGAAGGAGTCACCTTTGAAAACCCATCTTACACTGAGGCATATAGCCCCATACAGGCTGTTGGGAAAGACTCTCAGAACCTCAAACCCCAGCCTCTAGAGATGTCCTGAGGGAGGACGTGCTGATCTAGGAACCATGGGGCCTGAGCTTGAAAGTTAAAAAAGCCTGCCCACTGAAAACCCCAGTTCACAAATGGGGAGCACTGAGTTGCTGAAATGTGGGCTTTGGCCTCAGCCCTTAGTTCAGACCCTGCTCGGCTGGACAGGGGTGCAGCCTCTGTTTCTCCTTCTGTGGAGTCAGGAATAAAGACTATGGAGCCTGCGTCACAAAGAGTAGCGAGATTGGGCAAGAGCTTAGCACAGAACCTAAAACCGTAGTCAGTACTCATTCTCTTCCCCAGTCCCATTGATTTATACATACATGTGTGCTGAGGTAGTGATCCCTTCATTAAAACTCTTGCTTTCTAAGCATTTTGATACTGACTTCCCCGGGGCACATGGGTGGCTCCGTCTATTAAGCGTCTGACTCTTGTTTCCAGCTCAGGTTATGACCTCATGGTTTGTGAGTTCAAGCCCTGCATCGGGCTCTGCACTGACAGCATGGAGTCTGCTTGGGATTCTGTGTCTCCCTCTCTCTCTGCTCCCCCCCTCCTTTCTTGCTCTCTCTCTCTCCAGCTAAATAAATAAACACTTAAAAACACTGATATCCCTTACACAGTCCCCAAATGTGAAGATCACAGGAGAATTGATTAAAAACACAGATTCCTGCCTCCCTCCCCCTTCAAGATTGTGGCTCTGAGGTCATGGGCAGGGCCTAGGAATCTGTGTTATTACAAGGCCCCCAGGTGAGTCACCTGCAGGTGCTTGGCAGGCACAATGACAAACCCTACTTCTTTCAGTTAAAACATGATTCATTTTAATGCTTTT
The DNA here is from genome assembly GCF_014898765.1 of Herpailurus yagouaroundi. Lineage (NCBI taxonomy): Eukaryota > Metazoa > Chordata > Mammalia > Carnivora > Felidae > Herpailurus > Herpailurus yagouaroundi. The sequence goes on along the minus strand of NW_024412400.1, from coordinate 35,144,028 downwards.
TTTTTTTTTTTTTTGAGAGAGAGAGACAGAGACAGAGCCTGAGTGGGGGAGAGGCAAAGAGGGACAGAGACACAGAATCCCAAGCAGGCTCCAGGCTCTGAGCTATCAGCACAGAGCCCAATGTGGGGCTTGAACTCTCAGACTGCGAGATCATTAGTTGAGCCGAAGTCGGACCCTTAACTGACTGAGCCACCCAGGCTCCCCAAAGCATGATTTATTCCGAATGCATATTCACCTATGTACCTGTACCTGCACACTCTCAACAAAGCCCAGTCCATCTCCACAGGTGACCAAAGCAAGTGCAGACCACCTACACATCTCTTCGGGAGGCTGTATCAGGACCTCGGCCTGCATGTCCTGAGCCCCTTAAGAGAAGTGGTTTCATGCTCTCTGGAGAAGCTTCATGGCAGGGGAGACACCTATCATATTCAGGCAACCTCTAAAGCCATGTCTTCCCAATCATCTGAAACCAGGATGCATTTTTCTTATGTCAGCATTCACTCTAAATTTCCTTCAAGACTAATTCCACTGCAGACAGGATGTCACTGGAGATGACTGGTTCACGTTCTCCTAGGCTGGGGGGTTTGGTCCCACCTCTGTGCAGAGCTGGACAGAACTGATAGACAGAGCAGGCCTCCCGGAGCCAATTCTTCCACTTGAACCAGCTCTTTTCACTCATGACTTGTGATTGATTAGAAGGGCAAAGGTTGGGGGTATTTAATTTTGGCTCACTGATTACACTTGTTATGTAAGTGGACCCAATTAGAAGCTGGGGCTTGAGAAAATGAAATAGAAATGCACTAACAGAATTTTCAAGAACTTTAAAGATTTGGTCATAGATTTTTCTGGGGTTGGTCCTCACTTTAGTTGCCCCTCATGCTTCTGGATCACTTAGGTCATGGATCATGATGGGGAACCCAGTGCAAGGCCTAGAAAGGTGGACAAAATCCCATCTTCTTTGAAATGCGACAACAGAAAATGCACTCAGCCGATCAGAGATCCTGTCGAGGCCAGGGACACAGAATGCGACATTGTGCTCCTGTCAGGAAACAACCATGCTAGGCATTTCATACGGAGGGAATGCAGTACAGGGAAGCGCTTACACAGAAGCCGAGAGGGAGAGGGTCACCATCAAATGACCCCTCCTTGTGCCACATGATGTATCAGGTGTGCCTTTCCACACGTACCTTAGTTCTCTTAATCCTCAACACAACCTTACATGGTAGTACCAGCCTCTCTTCGCACATGAGGAAACTGAGGGTTGGCAGAATAGGGAGGGGAAACGTGTCCACGGTGACAGCCAAGGACAGGGCCGTGGGTTTGGTGCAGCCTCACAGAGTCCTGTCTTTTGCTGTCATTCCCAGTGCAAGTGGCTGCCTTACTCCAGTCCTCCATCAGTCTTTGGGCAAATATGACCTTTTCCAGATGTAGACAAACCTGAATCTCAATCTTAATGGACAGTGAGGTTAACAAAAGAAAGTGCTTACTGAATTGGAACAAAACAGACTGTTTTATTAGTCTTAATTACTTTTAACTCCTAGTATTTAAAAGTTCAATGGAAATGTTTTCTTTTATTAAAGTTTACTGTTTTAAGCTTAAAAAGCAATGAACACTTCTCTAAAGCTTCTCGAGAGCCTAGATCCTTGGCTCTGGAGATTCCCACAGTCTGGGCCACCAGGTATTTGCTCTCACCCGCCCGCTGTCGGGCGTGCTTGTGTGTAAGTGTGTGTCCAAGTGATTGGGAGCGTGTGGGTGACTCTGAACCTCTGCTTCGTGGTATTTTCATACTTGCAATTATTTAATGACTAGCTTCCCATCCTCCTGGATCACAAACTCCGCAGGGCAGAGGCGGTTCTATTTTTTGTCCTGCTCATAGCATCCGATGCCTGCTAGTGCCTCTGACACGTACAATCGGACAGGAAGTATTGATGGGGCACATATAAGTGCCAGGGCCTGTGATAGATGCCAGGCATTCTTCTTCATTGACCTATTCATTCAGGGAGCATGCATTGATCATCTACTGTGAACCAGGTCCAGTGGCCTGGCATGAGGAGATAGGGATAAGCAAAGCAGGCATGTTCCCTCTCCTCACAAATTTGTTTCTAAGCCTCACAGCCTTTCAAGGATGACATTATTATCTTCATTTTATAAATGAGGTTCCAAAAGAGTGACAAGGATGTCCAAAACCACACCCCTAAGAAGCGACACAGCCAGGACCCCTAATCTTTGTCCCCAGCCCGACATGGTCACTTTTCTCTGGGTGGGGCTGGGGCAGAGGGAGAACCCACAAATTAACTAGAGAAATCAGGACCCTGTGGCTTTATGTGTTTCTCATACTGAAAGAAAAAAATAAAAGGCCCTTGTAACCCAGGAGACACAGATAAACAAGATCCTGTCTGTAAGGCCCTTAACACGTTGCCTGGCATGTAACAGTCACGCAGTAATTAGTGGCCAAAATGATAGTCTGTTACTACTTTTTCAAACCAAAATGGGACCATTTTGACCCCCAAGGGACATTTGGCAATGTCTAGAGGCATTTTTGGTTTGGTAACTAGGGGTGAGGTACTAGTGATGGCTGGAAACCAGGGCTGCTGCCAAATGTCCTACAACACATAGGATAGCCCCACAGCAAAGGTTACCCAGCTCCAAATGTCAGTGGTGCAGAAGATGAGACGCTCGTCTAGTGGGAAATTTTCTTGCATGACTAATATTCTTCTATAACATTTTCAGAGGATACAGAGCAACTGACCACATGACTGACAATCTAGAATAAATTGGAAGACTCTATTTGTCTTGTGACCCAAGTATAGGACTGATCTGCTTTACCCTGCTTGCCAAGACTTCAGAGGACTTTCATTTGTCTGTGAGATTTCCTTTGCAGACCAGTTTTGGGGTGTTGCCCCTGTTTGACTCGTTCTACGCACTCCCCTTACCCCAGTCACATTGGTTCTCTCAGGAAGCATGGAAGGGTTGAACAAAACCTGCTTCTTTGCAGAAAAAGTCAAGATTGCAAAGATTGAGTTAATATTTTTAAAAGACCATCCTCTCAAAGTTCCTTCTCCCTCTACCACAGACCTGGAGTCTCCTTCTTATGAACTTTAGGGAATGTTAGTGCAATTCAGGTAATGGGAACTCTGGAAGCCAGCACCAGGTGACATGAGCCCAACCAGATTAGAGCTACTTCAAGTCCCTTTAGACTTAAGGAACAACAGCCTTGTCAGAAATGTCAGGATAATTAGAAAAAATAGTATCGCTTTCTCTACTCAGGGTCAGGTTCAGGGGATTGCAGAGGCATCAGCTAGGAAGCAGCTACATTTTCTCTAAAACATAAGGGTATAGAAGACCTACATGAATCAAGACCTTAGTGGTTATCTGAGCTATACTTAGCCACAGTACTCCCACCCTATGTTCCAGAGCATTCCCCACTCCTCTGGGGCTCACATTTATTACAGACACAGAAATTCCCCAAATCAGGAGAAACCCCAGGGTCCTCAGACATCCCCGATGGAGCTCCTCCAAGTTTGGGAGACTCCACTGTAAGTGAGACACTCAGGCAGACTCTGATGCCACCTCCAACAGGTGGCCTGGAGGTGGGCATTTCAATGGCCGGAGGAGCTCATGGCCTCTTGCTGGCGCCTAGGAAGGGGAGCTTTGTCAAAGGCAGAAGGGTGGAATGGATGTTCCATGGCTCTGGTTATCCCATTAAAACAGAACAAGAAGGAGAAAAAGGCCACTGCCCTCTGCAACCGTTCAGGAGAAAAAGTTAAGCCCCACTAGCCAACAGATGGACTCTGACCCTTGGCTCCTTTGAAAGCCAGATCATCTGAAGTCCTGTTTCCAATCTCTTTGAACCAAATATCACCAGGGAGACTCAGAAGGAACCACATATCCCAATGGGCAAATCAATGCCTTTGCATTAGGAGTCAACATTCTGGCAGGCAACAGCTGGGCCTATCTGCCCAGATCTGCTTAGCTGGGCTTCACTGCCGTTTTGCCTTGGGTGGAGCTGCCCTAGACTCTCTGCCTAGGAATGTCCTTTCTCTCTCTCTTTTCCCTGTCCCCTGCCTTCTCCTACCCACACTGGGAAGATTTTTGTCATTAACTGATAGTGGGTAATCTTGGGACAAAGGGCACTAGAAGTGAGAAGGCAAAACGTGAAAAAGCAGGGCCTGTGGGTAGGAAGCAGGGATGGGGGCAGGGAAAAGCTGGGTGCCAGAGAGTGGTTGGTTGGCAGCTAAGATCTAGGATGCACATGTTGTGGGATGCTCTCTGAGAGAGTATTTAGATACCAACCGTATACAGAACAAACAACTGAATCACCCATGGGACTCCCTCTTGCTCTCAGGGCCTCCACAGGATTCTAGACCATAAACAGGTTCTGAGTGAGCAGGGACGGTAAAGAAAGTCCGGCTGCTGCTCTACCACCTGTGTGACCTTGAGTTAGTTTCTGAACCTCTCTGAGCCCTTTTCTGGCAAGTAGATAGACTAACCCTGGCTGAGCTCTCAAGTTTACCGTGGGTGTTTAAGAAGCCAGAGGATGTCACAGTCTTGAAAACCTGGGAATGCTTCTCACATGCCAGTGTGACAGGTATATATTTGTTATAACATGGCGAGAAGTCGCCTGCCTACCCAACCCATAGCTCTCTCCTGCCTTTTTGAAATGAGTCTTAAATTTGATCTGGGATCCCCCCCAGCTCCAGAGGGAAACTGTTATCGGTCTGGGGTACCCGAAATTGCCCAGTCAGGTTAAGAGGAAAGGCTTACATTTCATGGTCAGGGAGAGGTCTCTTCAGCCCTTCCCCATCCTCACAAGGAGGCAGGTATTTGCCATTTTCCCTGGCAGCCATCTTGACACTCTGAAGGAAACCATCTTAGGAGGACATCCATGCAAGGATGGCAGAGCTGAGACCCAAAAACAGCCCTGATGACATCATTGTAACACCAATAGGCTCTCATCCTCATCCCGAGCCTGCCTTACCTCTGCACTTCTAGTATGGTGAGAAACAAACAGAACTGTCGCATGCAACACAAAGTGTCTTAACTGCGCCGTAGTGAAATTTCTTTCTCATAAGAGCCACTGAAGCCATCGTGGGAGCTGCCACATTTCTCCTCATACACTAGGAGGCAAGATAGACATACAGTGGTGGGACAGAGAGAGGTCAATGCCCCCTCACCATCCCAGGATCAATGGTCACTCTCCGATCCAGCTGTCATTCTGTTGGATTCTTTACCTTTCCTACTGGCATTCGGATTCAAGAAGAGGACAGAACCAAAACAGTCTTACTCCTCCTGGAATCTGGTTTCGTGGACTGACTTGTGTGCCCACCCAGGAACCATCTCTAGGGCACAGAAGAACCTCATTTTTGGTCCTGAAGTGCCTCCCCAAATCTGGTTCCATTCTTCTCTAGACCTGCATTGAACCCTGAATCCTGACCCATGCGGGGCCTCAGACTCTTCCCTGATGGACAGAGTCCTCAGTTGCTCTGCTCACTTTGCCTCTGCTCAGGCCCCTGCCCAGGCCCCAGCCATTCAGAGGGCCCCTCTGTCTGCCTATATTCCAGGGTCAGTGGCAGCCACCGAAGGGCTTCAAGCAGGATGAGAGATATGCTTTAGAGCTCCATTTTTAGAAAAACTCTATTGGAGGCCATGTGGAAAGTAGGTCCAGTCAGCCTGTGCCTTGGCCTCCAAATCCCAGAGCCTACACAAGGCTGAGGGGTGATGGATCCTCTCTGGAGCCCCAGCTTTGACACTGAGCCACCATTTGGAAAGAAATAATGAATATGTAGTAACAAAGACTACCACTTCCGAGTATTTACCTGTGCTAGACCCCTCCCATGCATTGGCTTATTTAGTCTTCATAGTATTGAAGTATTGGCCAATGGGGCTTTCTCGAGAACTCCATGTCAGACAAGCTTGCAACTGTTCAATGTTCACTGACTGCAAAGTCCTCCCTGGGCTTTGGGATCTGACCTGTCACCCAAGGCACAAGAGGCCTATTGAGGAGGAGGTCTTAGTGCCCTTCAAATCCTGGTTGCCCTTGGGCCCTTCCTTCTGGGCTCAGGGGTATGAAAATGACACATGTGGGAACCATGCGAGACAAGATACCATGAAAACAAAGAGGAGGAAGAAGAGTCTCCTGGTTCTGTCCCCTTCTCGAATTTCTGGATGCCAATAGGAAATGTCATAAAGAATCCAGATACACCTTGATCAATAATGTTGAATCCCTGAAACCTGAGATTTTGCTCATATTCACTCGTCTTTCATTTTTGCCCGTACATCACCCTGCTTTGAAAAAAGACCTGTATGGGGGCGCCTGGGTGGCTCAGTCAGTTAAGCGTCCGACTTCGGCTCAAGTTATGATCTCATGGTTCGTGGGTTCGAGCCCCGCATCGGGCTCTGTGCTGACAGCTCAGAGCCTGGAGCCTGTTTTGGATTTTGTGTCTCCCTCTCTCTCTGCCCCTCCCCCACTCATGCTCTGTCTCAAAAATAAATAAACATTAAAAAAAAATTTTTTTTATAAAAAAAAAAGAAAAAAGACCTGTATGAGTCCTGCCCCTGCGAGCACTACTATATTAAAGAGGGGTCATACACTGTCCAGGGCCTGGCTCTTCAGGAGGTGCTTTTGGACTGTGTTGCATGCTCTCTGTTGCTGTGACTCTGGTTTTGCTTTATCTCCCTACTCATAGTGGTGGTTTGGACCCTCCATCAGGTATGCTTTGATTTGTTCACTGAAGTAACCCTGGAAAAAATTTAAAAAGGGGGGTTGGTGGTAGAAGAAACCTTATCCCATACAAAGAGAGAAATGATAGGGGTAGGATAAAAAGAAAAGAAAAAAAAAAAATTGGCCAGGCAGAGAATCAGAGAAACTATACAGCTTAATCCAGAGAGAGAGAGGAAAATAAAGAAGAAAGAGATACAGAAGAAGTGTAAAAAGAATAGATTAAAAATGTCTGCTTAAACAAACCAACAACCGGAAAGGAGAAGGGAAGAAATAAGAGCAAGGAATGAAGTATATATATATATATATGGAATCAAATCAGAAAATGCAAAACCACTAGAAAGATATATGATGGTGCCTTGGAACTGGTGGCTGCACTGGTCTGGAGGCATGGTCTGGTTCAGTCAGTGTCAATCCCGCTCAGGTAGATACACTGTTACCAGGCATGGAGGGGTGTGGTTTGGTGTAGGCGGCCCGGCTCCACTGTGGGCCGCTGTCCTGTTCCCTGAAGCCCCACCTTGTTGGTGATGGGGGAAAAAAATGACCATACCCCAGTGTCTCCTCCCCGGACGAAGTGTCCCAGCCACTCAGTTGAGTCGTCTTCACAGCGCTGCGTGAGCGTGAGCAGGCGGGTCTGTCCCCCTCCACAGTCTCCTGCACCTCCCAGGCACTTGGCTGGGATTCAAACCCCAATGTCAAAGGATCCCGCTCTGTGCGTGCCCTGGTTGGGGGTAGTGCCACTCCACCCAGCCGACAAAGGGCCTCTGGTTGGCGGGTGCCTGCAGAGTCTTCTGTCCTTGGAGCGGCTATATACCTTCTTCCCACAGCACTCAAGGGACCTTCTTGCACTGTCAGTGGGAATGCAAACTGGTGCAGCTGCTCTGGAAAAGTGTGGAGGTTCCTCAAAAAATTAAAAATAGAACTACCCTATGACCCAGCAATAGCACTGCTAGGAATTTACCCAAGGATACAGGAGTGTTGATGCATAGGAGCACTGGTACCCCAATGTTTACAGCAGTATTATCAACAATAGCCAAGTTATGGAAAGAGCCCAAATGTCCATTGACTGATGAGTGGATAAAGAAGATGTGGTTTATATACACAATGGAATACTACTTGGCAACGAGAGTGAATGAAATCTGGCCATTTGCAACAACATGGATGGAACTGGAGGGAATTATGCTAAGTGAAGTAAGTCAGCCAGAGAAGGACAGATATCATATGTTTTCACTCATATGTGGAATTTGAGAAACTTAACAGAAAACCATGGGGGAAGGGAAGGAGAAAAAAACTTTCAAACAGAGAGGGAGTAAAACCAAAGAGATCTTAAATACAGAGAACAAACTGAGGGTTTATGGGGAGATGGGGGAGAGGGGAAAGTGGGTGATGGGCATCGAGGAGGGCACCTGTTGGGATGAGCACTGGGTGTTGTATGTAAGCGGTGAATCATGGGAATCTACCTCCAAAACCAAGAGCACACTGTATACATTGTATGTTGGCTAACTCAACAATAAATTACATTAAAGAAAGAAAGAAAGAAAGAAAGAAAGAAAGAAAGAAAAAAGACCTTTAGCTGATTGCACAAAGCCCCGGATCAGCCAGTCTTCCCAGCCCTGCCCTGCATCACCCCCCTCAACAATATTTCCTCAGATGCAACGTTCAGGCAGGCCACCCTCAACTCTGAGAGATCCCTGGAAAGAGAGACCCTCTGAGCCGCTGGTTCCCAGCCACAGCCTTTCTCCTCCCTGGTTTCGATATTGTTAATTAAGAAAGCAGGCTGGGCTTGGTGTGAGGGAGACTATTGTGCCTGCCCCTCAAAAGCAATGGCACCACTGTGAGAAACAGTTGGCATGGCGACTGAGCCAGGAGGACGCTTGCAAAATGGGCAATTTAATTTCAAATGATCATTGCGTTTTTCACTAAATGTCACATTCCCATAATTGTGAGGACAGCTAATTGGGCAATTAATTGTTTGGAATCTTTTATTTCTGTTCTCTTACTCCACTTAATGCGTGAGCATGCACGCACATGTGCATGCACTCATTCACAGTATGGGGCAACTTACTAATCCCATGGCTACCGGTGACCAAAATTATGAAGAGTTGTCTCAATGTTTGAATGTTTAGTAGCTGTTGATTCATTAGCATCACGTCCTATGTTCAACCCAAGACGCAGCCCTTACAAGCCCCCTCAGTCCCCTCCTCCCTGAGAAGGTGTGTTTGTAAGGGCGTGTCTGACTTGGGCAGGTTATGATGGATCCTCGGGCATTTTTGAATTCAGAAGCCCCTGGCCTAAGCACATACCTAGATATGTGCTTTCCTAAACTTTAACTTCAGTGAAAAATACAGATGTGGTCCTCTGAGGGAGAAATTGCCTGGAATGTGTGCAGATGTGTTAGTTGCTCTGATTAATGCTGTATTCCATGGCCACGTGCTTGATGTCTGCACTAGAACTCAGCTCTTTGAGTTTCACTGCCTTTTTTTGTTTGTTTGTTTGTTTTGTTTTTTGAGAGAGAGAGAAAGAGAGAGCACAAGATGGGGAGGGACAGAGACAGAGGGAGACACAGAATCAGAAGCAGGCTCCAGACTCTGAGCTGTCAGCACAGAGACCAACACGGGGTTTGAACCCATGGACCGCAAGATCATGACCTGGGCCCAAGTCAGATGCTTAGCCGACTGAGCCACCCAGGCGCCCTGAGCCTCACTGCTTTGACATGCTAGTTGCCATACAGTATTTTCTGTTTTAAACACGGTTTCCAAAACGCCCATCCAGGGAGCAATCCCATTTTGCTGGGTTCCTGTGTTAAACTGACTTCAGAGAGAATGTTTTCACCCTACCCTAGGACAGACTGTCCCTCCAAAGACAACACGTAAGGCTGATTAACTCACCTTAATAATTTTTAAAATCCAAATTGCTGCTCTGAATAAACTACAAGTAACCAAATGTACTCAGCTTGTGTGTCAGCCCAGGCAGCAGGCTGACTCTGCTATTTAATTGAGCCAGAGATGAAAAGCTGAGAACCAAGGGTCTCTCACCCTGCAGGGGGAAATGGAAACCCTATTTCCACCTCACATGCCATTCTGACCTTTCGTTACTGATTGCAAGCCTTTTGAGTGCAAAGCATTCCCTTTTGTTCTGATTTCCTGACAACTGTTTAATCATGTTCTATTCATAGAAATTGCAGAATTCTCTTGTTTCCCACGTATCAAATAAGAGAATGCACAGGAAAGTCAGATTCTGGAAACAAATAATTGAGTTGTAAGACTCCCATCAGTAATGAAATCCTAAAGTATATTGAAGGCTAGATTGTGGGTATAGACTAGAGGGCAGGGAGGGCATTTATCCTTACATAAACATTTCCAAGTAAATTTGCCCTCAACTCAAGGTCCAATCATCAGTAAAATGGAACATCTAATTTTAACAGAACAATGGGAAGACTTTGAAAAGGGAAATTGAAATTTATGGAGTATCTTTCACATACATTATTTTATCTGACGCCTACAATGACCCTGTAAGATAGGATCCATTAACCCCATTTTATGGACAGGGAAACTGAGGCTCAAGAGGAGAAATAATTGCCCAAGATTGCCTGGCCAATAAGTTGCTATGTTCTCCCTCTTCCACGGCCCCATTCTGCCGTCCAAAATGATTCATCTGCCTCAAGTCCAGTGTTCCAACAGGTGCCTACCCAGCTGGTCATCAGTGGCTTCAGGCCAAGAAGCTGTTGCTAGGACTCCCCAAGGGCTTGGGGCTGCAGAACTGTCCTGAGGCCTGGCAAGGTGTAGGCCATGCGTTACAAAGCAAATGTGACCTGGTCACATTCTACCTGGTCTACTGCATCCCAGAGTACTTCAGGTATGTTGAAAGTCCCCTGAGCTCAAGAAAAGCAAAGAGGGGTACCAGCTTTTAAAGAAAAATAAAATCAAGGGGCACCTGAGTGGCTCAGTCGGTTAAGTGTCCGACTTCGGGTCAGGTCATGATCTCACAGTTTGTGAGTTCAAGCCCCGCATCGGGCTCTGTGTTGACAGCACGGAGCCTGGAGCCTGCTTCCGCTTCTGTGTCTCCCTTTCTCTCTGTCCCCTCCCCTCGTGCTGTGTCTCTGTCTCTGTCTCTCTCTCAAAAATAAATAAACATTAAAAAATTTAACAAAAGAAAAAGAAAATCAATACATATATGCCGTGAGGGGAAAAAGTGAACTCAATCCAGAAAAGTGCAGGGAAGGGGGGGAAAAATCAGAAATCCCACTGTAAGACATGGAAGCCTGTGATAGCATCTTGGGAAAACGCCCTCGTGGGCACTTTTTACCAACATCAGCACATGATCATAGGTTTGCAGATCATCAAAGAGATTTTCCTTTACATGTTGCTCTGAAACCTAATTATTTTTACTCAGAAATTGAAAACACAGATCTCAATCTTAATTCTCAATACTCCATGTAAATTCCACTGTATGAATTCTTACCATTTACTTAACCGATTTCTGACTACATAAGCCATTTTTGTTTACTGTTATAAACAGCGATAGAACAGATATCCCTATTATATATGTTGTTTTGCTTGTTTGGGGCAGTTCTTTGATTTTTCTCCTTAAGCGTTAATTCCCCAAAGTAAAGAGTTAATCAAATATCTAAGCCTTTTCTTTCTTCTCTTTTTCTTCCTTTGCTATAAAACTGTGGTGAACAGCCAGCTGGACAAAAACAGCTGCCTCAAAATGGCCAGAGGGAATTTTCTTTCATTTCTTGGGTTTTCTTCCAGGCAGGATTCTTCATCTCTCCTTTGTCTTCTACGTATTGCTTGCTTTCATATTTATGATGCATCCTTTTCCATTTTGCTCATTGTACTGTAGATAACTCTAAAAAGACTTCCTTTATGGACTCCATCCTGCTACACCCAAAGCCTGGCTGTCTTCTCCAAAGGGAGACGCAAATCCCCACTTCTTATACCCTGAGGGTGCAATAGGGAGGAGAACTCATACAGAGGTCATGGGGAGCCCAGAGGACTTTGGCTGTCTCTCTGCTGGGATTTTAGTGAAGCCACATGCAGCTCCCTGAGGCATTATAACAGTACCCCCATTCGGAAAGGAGCCCATGAGATGGTTAGTCCGATTGCCAGTGAGACCTTTCTAGACTACTTAGGGTCATTTACTTGAGGGTTTTTTTAATTTCATTTTTTGGTTTTGGAAGTTTTCTACAGAATATCTGCTCATTACCTCAGTCTAGTGTTGCCAGATTGAAATAATGATAACAATAACAACAACAACAATAATAATAATAATACAAGGACTCCCAGTTAAATTTGAATTCCAGATAAACAGCAAATAATTTTTAGTATAGGTGTGTCCTCCATACTGCATGGGGCATACACTAAAGAATTATTCACTGTTATCTGAAATTCACATTTAACTCGGTATCCTGTAGTTAATCTGAGAGCCCTGCTTTAGTCCCTCTCGCTCCAATTTGGGGCATAGTTGTGTGAAGTCTCAGAATTTTTTTCGCTCACCTTTTTCCATCTGAGTGGCTTACAGGGAAAGTTTACAAGTCATGGCAAGTCAAGCCAGACTGCTCTCCTTCCCTGACAGTACGTCGTGGACAGTGTGGCATGAAGTTGTACCCCTTTCCTTGACTGGCTGCCACTGTGGATGTCTGATTGCTTGCTTTTTGCTTTTGTTTTGGTGGGGGAAGCTGGTTTTAATCTTATGATTCTTTCACTAAGTATTGCAGGAAGGTGAGTTTGTGATCCGGCTTTATTTTCTGTCTACAGCCCAGGAATTACATTCTTCACTAGAAGTTTTCGAAAAACACAAAGGTGGTGAGGCTCCTGGGTGGCTCAGTCTGTTAGGCGCCTGACTCTTGATTTCAGCTCAGGTCACGATCTCATGGTTCATGGGTTCAAGCCCTGTGTAGGCTCTACACTGGCAGCATGGAGCCTGCTGTGGATTCTCTCTCTTCCTCTCTCTCTGCCCCTCCCCTGCTCTCTCTCTCTCTCAAAATAAACAAACAAACAAATGTTAAAAAAAGAAAAAATGAAAAGAAAAACATAAAGGTGGATCCAATCTATACCCCTAGCAAATCTCCTTGGAAATCTCTTTCCTGATTCCCTTGCACTGTACTTGCTCTGAAGCCCCTCACTAGCCAAAAGACCCTCAAAATTATGTCTCTCCGCCTCTAGCCTTCTCAAATTTTCTTTTTCTCATCTTCTCTCTTCTTTCTTTCACTGCTTTATTCTGCAGAGGGCCAAGTTCTCCCTCTCTACCTTCTCTTCCCTCTCCTGTCTTGTCTTGTCCTTCTCCACCCAGTTAGTTCTGCAGAAACAACCTCAAACTCTCCTGGAGTGGAGGTGGGGTGGAGGAGGATTGAGGTAAGGACAGAATGGAACCAGGTAGAAAATTAAGGGGTGGGGTCTCCTCTTTGGTGGACTGGGAAAGGGGAATGTCTTCGAGAATATCCATGCCAACAGTGGATATCCCATCTCACCGATCAGTGGTGGACGTTAGAGTTTAGTGGTTTGGAGAGCTCAAGTGGTTTGCCAAGGTCACATAGCTAGTCAGAGATACAGTTTAAACCCAGATTTTTGTATCCCAAAGCCTGGGCACTTTCTATCTCATGATACTGCTCGTCTCACACTTTAGGTGTATGGTGTAGGAGAGATATTAGTATAACGTTCATTGCCCGATAACAGGTGTAGTGGTCATGGCCCCCAACATCTGGTCCACCTATATGTTTGCTAGGGCTACCATGACAAAGCACCACAAAGTGGGTGGCTTAAACAAAAGAAATTTATTGTCTCACAGTTCTGGAAGCTAAGAGTCCCAAATCAAGGTGTTTGCTGGGTTAGCCCTTCTAAGGAAGAATCTGTTCCCTGCCATCCCCCTAAATTCTGGTCGTTTGCTGGTGGTTTTTTGGCATCCTTTGGCTTCTACTGCATCACCCCAATCTCTGCTTTCAGCTTCACATGGCATTCACCCTGTGCACAGGTCTATGTCCAAGCTTCCCCTTTTTGTAAGGACACCAGTCACGTTGGACTAGGGGCCCACCCTACTCCATTATGACCTCGTCTTAACTGATAACATCTGTGGTGACCCTATTTCCAAGTAAAGTCACATTCTGAGGTACTGGAGATTAGGACTTCAACAAGTAAACTTGGTGGGAGGGGAATAGGGACACAACTCAACCCATAACAACACTCAAAGACTGGTATAAACTAACTTGTTCTTCCCATCTTGTGGGCATAGGTTTAGAGGTGGATATACAGTTTAGGAACAGCCAATGGGATGAGGGGAAGCTTTCCAGGATCTTGTAGGAAAGGCTTCATGGTTCCTTAAGAAAGGTCACAAAAATAGGCTTCTTCCTTGCAGTGTTGACAAGTCTGGATGTGACATCTAGGATTCCTGCCTCCATTACATCCCAATCTTGGAGGTAAGCCAACACACAAAAGCATGCAGAACAGAATCACAGAGGAGCCAAGTGCCCCTGATGAACTGTTCCCAGGTGTACCCACCTGTGGAATTCTTGTCACGTGAGCTAAGACATTTTCCTATCTCTTTTTTTTTTTTTTTTAATTTTTTTTTCAACATTTATTTATTTTTGGGACAGAGAGAGACAGAGCATGAATGGGGGAGGGGCAGAGAGAGAGGGAGACACAGAATCGGAAACAGGCTCCAGGCTCTGAGCCATCAGCCCAGAGCCTGACGCGGGGCTCGAACTCACGGACCGCGAGATCGTGACCTGGCTGAAGTCGGACGCTTAACCGACTGCGCCACCCAGGCGCCCCATACATTTTCCTATCTCTTAAACCCATTTTAGTCTGAATTTTCTGTTATCTGCTGCTGAGGGCAACTCAACTGATACCAACTAAAAAGGCACCACCAAGTCTATATAGTGTAAATGCTCTTCACAAGTCGTTCACTTGCCAGCTTTGAAATGATGCAAATCGTGATGTTATATTTTGGGGGGAGATTTGTATTATTTCCAATTCAGTGCATGAAGTGAGACCAATTAATATATTACATGACACCATTTTAAATTCTCTCCTCTCGAATTTGCAAAATAAAAAAAAGAGTACAATTGTTCTCAAACTTGAACATGCATCAGAATCACCTAGAGGGCTTATTACAACAGCTGAGCCTCATTCAGGAACTTAAACAGAGTTCCTGATTCAGACGAGCTGAGGTGAAGACTGGGAATTTGCATTTCTAACCATTCTTGGATCCTGCTGGTCTGAGAGTTACTGGTCTAGTGAAATAAACCTTGTTGCATCCAAAACAGTCTGGGGTATGTGCCCCTTTCCTGTGCAGGAGGTCCTAAAACCAACTGTAAAAATAAGCCTCACTTATGGAGTCTCCACCACGTACGGAGCACGGCACTGGACGTTTTGCATTCAATTTTATTCCTTTTCCCCATGACGGTTCCAGGTAGGTTTGCCAATCTCATTATATAGATGAGAAAGTAAGACACACAGAAGCTAAGTCACTTTTCTGAACCCAAGCCTGTGTGACTACATGGTTCTTGTTTTTTTAACAAAGTATGTGCCCGTCAGAGACAAAATACTGGCCTACCTAGAGCTCAGGGCTGGTGCAGCAGGCCAGTTGGGAAGTTACTGTGCAGCATGGCTTGAAGACAAGGAACTTGTCTGGGTGGGATCCATCACCCCCAGCCCAGGGAGGTTAATGGGTCTTGTCTGGCCCTTTTATCTGAGGCTGCTCAGCATCCTACTTGGAAGATCCTCTCGGAGGCCAAGGCCACAAGTTCGATGATGGTGTTCTGCCATTTCCTCTCCACGCAGTGGATGCTGCTGAGCATCAGTAAGGGCAGGGGGTGCTGGGCACAACAGTGGCACCCCCAGGTATTCTGAGCTTGCCTCACCCTTCATTGCCACGGGAGTAAGAGCAGTGACCGGGCACCATGTCCTGGGGCCCAGTAAAGGGGGCCGGAGGACAGCAGGGAAGGCAGACCCTGTCTGTGTCCGGTGAGTCCCAGGATCTGAGCACACCATGAATGACAGTTTATTCCTGTATGAGGAAAAAAGATGAAAAAGGAACCAGGTCCACTCTGGATTCCCTGCTCAGCAAAAACCTACCAAAATGTGCAGTCCCCTTCTCCAAAAGTAGGCAGCTGAGAAGTTAGATTTTTCCCCCCACTGTTCTGATAGCTAAGCCTGATAGGAAACTAGAAATTCAAGAAGATAGGATGCTGCCAAGTACCCCTATTCGCTGGAAGCTCCTGATAAGTCTGCTGTGCCAGGAAAGCAATTAGGCCAGCATCTCTGATGTAGGACATTCAGGGACCCCGTCCTGAGAAATGGTTTCCCTCCACGAAAGAACAGGTGCCTCCACCCACCTCACAACACTTTGCTGGGCCGGGCGCTGTGCAGGAGTTGAAATAGGGACCACTCTGAACTTACTATCCTTCTCCTCTAGACTCTAGACTGACTCTTCCCAAAGGTCCCGTTTCGACTCACGGCTAGACCACAGGCCCAGGCCCAGCGCCCAGAGGCTCTAGCTCTCCTTGGACTTTCATAAGCAACTGCTCCTTGAGCTTGGCCATTTCTTCATTCCTGAACTGGAATCCTAGAGCGAAAGATCTGGAATTGGAACCCAGAGCGATCATCTAGCCCAAGCCCTTCATTCTGGAGAATATGTCCAGAGAAGGAAGGTGACTTGTGGGCCCAGGTCACATAGGATGTCACTCACCAAGTTATGCTGAAGAAAGACCCAACTAAGGGTGATACTGGGGTGAAACTGGCCAGGAGACACATTTTGACTTAGCTTAGACACATTTGTGCTTAAGTTTCTTACGTAAAAGAAGCAGAGAGAATGGGCAAGATGCATATCAATGAGGGGCAAAGTGGGAGAAACCAATAGGGAAGGAAAATAATCTTCAGAGAGCTATACTTCTGTCAGGGTGTGAGACACTTTACCTATAACTCTAACTAACCTCTAACTTTCCTTGGGGGCAGATTTTCAATCCCTGTTTTACCGATGAGAAAACCGAGGCCCCAGAGCAGTTAAACGACTTGCCCAGGGGCACACAGTTCATCCCTAGCAGAGCCTAGATGAGAAGCCAAGTCTCTATATTAAGCCTCTGATGTTCATACTTTCTAATCTCCCCAGCCCAGGCTCCCACAAGGTCAGGTCAAGGTTATAGCACCCACCTTCTAGCAATATACAGCCCCCTGGGAACCTCTGCAAGTCAAATCACCTCCACATCACCACTAGGTTATTTTTTCCAGAACACCTCTGTTTAAGGTTGCCGGAACGCCATATAAGCAAAATTATACAATTATGTGTCCCACCTTCTTTCACCTAATATGCTTTTGAGATTCATTCATGTCGTACACATTCATTCCTTTTTCTATTGCTGCATTATGTGGCCATACCATAATTTTTCATCCATTACCAGCTGATGGGCATCTGGATTGCTACCAGTTTGGAGTTATTATGAATAAAGCTCTGTGTACAGTCACATACAAGCCTCTGTGTAAACATATGCTTTCATTTCTCTCGGGTAAATACTAAGGAGTAGAATTTCCAGGAATTCTATTAAGTGTACATTTAACTTTATAGGACACCGCCCAATCGTTTTCCAAAGTGACCTTACTGTTTTGCATTTACACCAGCAGTGTATGAACGCTTTCACTGCGCCTTATCCTCACCAACCAGCCCTTGGCACCTATCTTTTTCATTTTGGTCATCTAGCAGCATCTCACTGTGTTTTTGACTAATGACGTTGGGCATCTTTTCATGTGCTTATTTACTGCCTTCATATGTTCTTTTCTTTGTTTTAATGTTTATTTTTGTCACACAGAGAGAGAGAGAGAGAGCGCGTGCGTGCGCGCAGGTAGGGGAGGGGTAGAGAGAGGTGGACACAGAATCCGAAGCAGGCTCCAGGTTCCGAGCTGTCAGCACAAAGACTGAGGCAGGGCTCGAACTCAGGAATGGTGAGATCACGACCTGAGCTGAAGTCAGACACTTAAATGACTGAGCCACCCTGGCGCCCCCATCTGCATACGTTATTTAGTGAAGTCTCCATTCAAGTCTTCTGCCCACTTTTTAATTGAGTTGTTTATCTTCTCTTTGAGTTCTAAGAAATCTGTCATGTATTCCAGACACAAGTCTTTTGTTAGATACATGTTTTGTGAACATTTTCTACCAGTGAAAGGCTTGCTATTTCACTTCCTTACTGGTGGCTTTTGATGACACTGTCTTTTGATGAAGTCCAATTTAATCCTTTTTCTTTTATGACTCATGCTTTTTGTGTCCTTTTAAAGAAATCTTTGCCTAACCCAAGATCACTAAGGTTTTATTCTGTATTTCTTCTGGAAGTTTTTGAGTTGGCGATTACATTTAAGTCTCTGATGTACTCCATGTTAATTTTTTTCACGTAGTGTCACGTAACAGCCAAGGATCATGTTTTTGCATAAAGATATCCAATTGTTGACCCTCCTATTATTGAGGCTTCTGTATTTAAAACAAACAAAAAAAGAAGTAAGGGCACCTGGGTGGCTCAGTCAGTTAAGCGTCTGACTTTGGCTCAGGTCATGATCTCGATTTGTGGGTTTGAGCCCCGCATCTGGCTCTATGCTAACAGCTCGGAACCTGAAGCCTGCTTGGGATTCTGTGTCTCCCTCTTTCTGTGCCCCTCCCCTGCTCACACTCTCTCTTTCAAAAATAAACAAACATTAAAAGTTAAATACATAAATATGAAGAAGATGCAGCCATGCCAAACCAGAACTTTAAAATATTGTCGGGTATTTCAAATGTTCACATTTAATAAGCTAATGATCCTGACCCAAAAGCTTTGAAGGCACAGTGAAATCTCATTTGTGCAAATGATCTCGAGGTCCCTGAGGACAGACCCCATCCCCATTCCGCCCTCACTCCTGCTTCTGTCAGCCAACTTCTAGCTCCTGGGGCCTGGGATTTCATCTTCACATTCCCTGCACACCCCAGAAGGACTGGATGGCCC
The DNA here is from genome assembly GCF_014898765.1 of Herpailurus yagouaroundi. Classification (NCBI taxonomy): domain Eukaryota; kingdom Metazoa; phylum Chordata; class Mammalia; order Carnivora; family Felidae; genus Herpailurus; species Herpailurus yagouaroundi. Next base: position 35,125,348 of record NW_024412400.1, on the reverse strand, counting down.
TTATACCTAACATAACAGCTACTGTTTTTGGTGGGTCTATCACTGTCTACTACTGGTGATGATTCTCATATCCAAACTAGACGGCATGTCCAGATAGAACCCTTGATGTTCGAAACAAATAACATGCTACCATCCTCATTTTACAGTTGGGGAAACTGAGGCAAAGAAGTGCCATGTTGCATAGCCAAGGTCACTGATCAAACAGCGGAGTCGCTGGGATTTAACACTGGATATGCAGAGAACAGAGTTCTCCTCATCCCAACCATTTCTCTTCTCCACAGATCTGGGCTTGATTCTTAATGCTGTCACTGTGAGTTCCCGAGCCCCCGGTCATGTGATTGCTTCAGTAGGATGGAACTGATTTTTTTGTCATTTTAATGAGAATAAAAGTAAGGGGGTGTTTTCTTAATAAGTAGAAGGTGTAAAACAAGATTGTAAGAGTAATTTTTCTTCAGACTTTATTTTGAAAAATTTCAAGCATACAGAATACTGAGAGGAACACTGTTCTATTATACACCTACATTTAACAACTGTTAACCTTTCGCCACATTTGCCTCACTCTATGGACTTTTTTTTTTTTTTCGGAATTATCTGAAGGTAGGTTATAGACATCAAAAGACTTCACCCCTACGGGAGCCTGGGTGGCGCAGTCGGTTAAGCGTCCGACTTCAGCCAGGTCACGAACTCACGGTCCGTGAGTTTGAGCCCCGCGTCAGGCTCTGGGCTGATGGCTCGGAGCCTGGAGCCTGTTTCTGATTCTGTGTCTCCCTCTCTCTCTGCCCCTCCCCCGTTCATGCTCTGTCTCTCTCTGTCCCAAAAATAAATAAATGTTGAAAAAAAAAATTAAAAAAAAAAAAAAAAGACTTCACCCCTAATACTTCAACATATATATCCCAAGAATAAGAATGTTCTCCTACAGAATGATAATACCATTATCACATCAGAGAAAGTTAATAATTTCCTAGTGTGTAATATCCAGTCCAAATTCAAATTTCAAATGTCTCCAAATGACTTTCACAACCTTTTAAAAATCAGGCTCCCATCCCAGATTGACACATTGTATATGATTGTTATGTCTCATTAACTTCTTTCAATTTACAAAACCCCTACCACTTTTGTGTTATGGCACTGACTTTGTAAAGAGTCCAGGCCAATTTTCTTGTAGAGCACTCCACATTCTAGATATGTTTTGATGTTTCCTAGTGATATCCTTTCATTTATTCCTCTCTCTCTGTAGATGAAACAGTTTTCTACTTAACTGTCCTGGATCCTTTAACAAGCTTCATTTGCATTCAGTCACTACTGCGGGAATGAGAAATAAGTTGTACCTACACTTTTTTTTTAAAGTTCTGAGTGACCACACTAGCTGAAAAGTGAGATGCTCTACGTTTACAGTAGTATAACAACAACAGAAATGATAACCTAACGATTTACCTTCCCAAAATAATCCTGACTGTCTCTGAGGGTGTTGGTGACAAAGAGGTGACAAAGAGGGCCAGCCCTCCATGACACATGACAGAAGTGGAGAGAGAGCCTGGCCTCCTGCTCTTCCAGCTGAACCCCAGTTACTGGGGGTGGGGGGATGGGGGATGTGTGCAGTTATGTGGATTTCATGGTAAACAAAGACTATGAAGTATGGAGAGTGTTGGCAGAGCAGGACAGACATCCAGGAGACCTGGCTTCTAAGTCCCACCACCCTTAACAGCAGTGTGCCTCCTTGGACCTGATCCCCCAGTGTATAATGGGGGATATGCCCAGGTGCTGTCTATCATTACCAAATGTGACTTCACGGAAGGGCTCAAACAAGGATGGGGCACATGACAAGACACAAGGCCAAAACGAGTGCCACACTGGCCAAAGCCAATGTTAAGCCAACAAACTGATAAACAAATATTGGATTATTATACAAAAAATAAAATAAATATCCATGATTCCATACTGATATACATTTTTTTTAATTTTTTTTTAATGTGTATTTATTTTTGAGACAGAGAGAGACAGAGCATGAACGGGGGAGGGGCAGAGAGAGAGGGAGACACAGAACCAGAAGCAGGCTCCAGGCTCTGAGCCATCAGCGCAGAGCCCGACGCGGGGCTCGAACTCACCCACCGCGAGATCGTGACCTGAGCTGAAGTAGGAGGCTTAAACGACCGAGCCACCCAGGCACCCCCTGATATACATTTTAAATTGCATAAATAAATAAACAAACAGGGAAGAAGGGACAGCTTTTCCTTACAGAAAGATTCCAATAAATAAGTGCAAAAAAGAAAGAGAGAGAGAGAGAGAGAGAAATAAAAAAATCACCAGTAGGCAAACACTACAGGGATAATTGTTACCGGCATAATCTACCGATAGGTGCTCAAATTACTATGGGAAAGTTTGAGGACAAACAGAATACTTGCATAGTCTCAGAGTATCTTCTTCAAGACATTTATTAATTTTAAAGGGAGAAATAGCAATTTTACAGTGGAGAAACTCAGCAGACACCACCTCAACCAAGTGATCAAGGTTAATTATCACCAGTAATAAGACATATTGACATCATGTACCCCCTGATATATATGCCGAGAAGGTCACATCACTCTGTGGTGTTCCTGCCGAAAATCCATAACCTCAATCTAATAGTGAAAAACATCCAACAAACCCCAACTGACAGATATCGTACAATATAACTGACTGGTATTTTTTTAAAGTGGCAAGGTCTCCAAAGACAAGAAAGACTGAGGAACTGTCACAGATTGGAGGAGACTAAAGAGACATAACAACAAATGCAGTGTGAGAGCCATATGAGAGGGAAGAACTGGTGAAATTCAAATTAGGCCTATAGTTTAATTAATGATGATTAATAGCACAAATAGTAACATTAATAGTACTGATGTTAATTTCATGGTTTTGGTCACTGCACTATGTAAGATGTTAACACTGACATTCAGGGAAGCTGAGAGATGGGTACTCTTTTTGCAGCTTCTCTGTAAGTCAAAACTCACTTCAGAATAAAAAATAAAACAAAAAAAGATATAGCTGTATTTGTAAGTGAAGTAGAAGGTCTTCCAGCCACTGTGGTTTCAGGGACACAGGTCGGAGTCCCTGCCTTCAACATTTTCCTCTTCAGTTGTCGAGATGTCTGAAATCCCACCATTCAAGATGCATTACTTTCAACGAAGGTTTATCTTCCCACAGGTCCAAATAGTCATGCACCAGATATTTATAGAGTACTTCCTATGTTCAGGCACCTGTTAGGTACTAGGGATAAGTACTGGATAAAACAGACAAGACTTCTGTCCCCCTGGAGCTTATATTTAGCCATTAGCATCTTAGTATGAATTAATTGGGTTGCTCCATTTCCTGCAGCAGCCACAAATTAGGGTACTAAGGAGGGGTGAATTTGAATGAGGAAAAGAGGGGATATATCTAGACTTAGAGCATGGAGCAGGTGCCACTTGGAGAAGGCCAGCCTGCAGAGGGGCTTCTAGAAGGTCCAGTATGGCACTGAGACAAACAGGATAGGACACTGGGAGGCGGTACAGCCCCTACTCTGGGTGTGAAGGTCAGCTGTGATCTAGACACAGGTGAGGTCTCGACTGAGCCAGAAATGATAATAACAGCTGACACCTGAAAGGCACTAACTATGCGGCAAGTTCTGTTCTCGTAACTTTCTCTGTGGTGACTCATTCGACACTCACAACAACCCTATCAGGTAAGGTACTGTTACTATCTCCTTTTACAGATGAAGAAACGGAGGCACTGAGAGTTTCAGAAGCTTGCACAGCTGGTATGTGTAGAGCTGGGCTATGGACCAGGGCAGTTTGGCTCCCGAGTCTGGACGCCTAACACCCATGCTCTCAAGCTTCTCCCAGAGCTAAGGGAGAGCACCCTGGCACAGAGAAGGAAGAACAGTGTCACAGAGCCGGGACCAAGGCCATCTCTGGGTCTAAGGAAGCAAAAACAAACTCTAAATCTTGCTTTATATGCATGCCTACTATGTGTTAGGCACAATTCCTAGTGCTTTCCATGTATTAGCCACATAAAATTGATACTTCTGAGGCACTATAATTCCCTTTTAAAGATGAGGAAGACTGGGGTGTTTGGATGGCTCAGTCAGTTAAGCGTACAACTCTTGGTTTTGGTTCAGGTCACAATTTCTCACTTCGTGAGCTCAAGCCCCACGTTGGGAATCTGTGCTAACAGTGTAGAGCCTGCTTGGGATTCTCTCTTTCTCTCTCAATAAATAAACATTAAAAAAATAAAGATGAGGAAGCTGAGACTTAGAGGTTAGTATTTTGCCCAAGGTCACATAATTATAGTAATAGCAGAGCCAGGATTGAGTTGATTTGTGGAAAGCTTTAGACTTGGCTGCTGTCAGTGTCACCCCTGGCCTAGCACTAAATAAGGTCTCTCCCTCTCTTCCTGTCTCCCTTTCTCTCACACACTAAAGTTAATTATTTAATGCCCATAATATATATCTTGAGCATGGCATTTTGCAGCACTGAGCTTTAAACAGTGCATGTTTAAATACATTTAATCCAATGAATATTTCAAGGTAATTAATCTCCACAGGGTGAGAGAATGCTCAGGTTTCCCAGCACATCATAATACATCTGAATCAGCTGAGGAAATGATTTGCACACGCTGCAGTAGGTTGAAAAAGAAAGATTCACTTAAAGACTTAGAGCCGAGTCCCTGGTGATAATTAGCCAACATGCTGCACGGGGAAGAGTTAAGGCACCGCCTAGTGGCTGAAAGTATTTATGCAAGCAGAGAATATGGCTAACAACTCTTAACGCAAGGTACCTGTTGGTTTGGGGTTTTTTGGAAGGGGTGTCCTGCAAATGTCTTGTGTATTCACAACATACATATACATATATACACATATAGGATTCTGTGTATAAAACATACATCACTACTTTAATGGGGATGAGAGTAGGGTAGGGATAAGAATGGGTGACAATTATGGGAACATACCCACATGCCCCTGCATGGATCCTGTAACCCTTCTGTGAGGTGTTGAAATGACTGTTGAAGGATTAGGTTAAGGCCATAGAACTCCATGAAGTTAATAGCCCTTCAGTGATTTCCAACCTGTGACATGACATTAGTCGTAGTAATAGCTGCTATCAACTGAAGATTTATGGTTGTGACCATGTATCTATATAAGTATGTTATATGCCAGAGACAGAGAGAGAGAGAGATTGATTTAATCCTCTTGTTGGTCCTATGAGAATTAGTATCATTATTCCATGTTGCATATAAAAAAAAAAAACTGAAGCAACTTGCCCAAGTTCACACAACTGGCCAAAGCCAGGCCTACTGACTCTTGAATCCATAATTAGCCTTATATCACACTCCTTTGAGTCTCAGAGCCCACTGCATTGAGCTTGTGCTAGCAGCATCAGATCAACCAATGCTTATTACGTATCCACTTGCTGCACACTGCTGCGCTGGGACCATTGCAGGAACACATGCGCACAAAATACAAAGCCTATGCTCAAGCATAAAATAGTTTTATTGCACAAGCTAATGCAAAAAGGCTTAAAAAGTTAAGTAACAGCAAAAAAACTCAACCCATATATTTAAGCTGACAGAACAACCTTAGAAGATAAAGCATTAAGATAATGCTTGTTTAATTGCCAACTACTAATATTGACAAGATTTGTCATGGGGGAGGTCAGTTCATGGCATATAAGAGGTGGGTTTTGAAAGCTAGATAGGGTTTAGGTGGGCTGGAGGGGCAGGTAGTGCTTTCCTGGGAGGAGGCTACCCCAGGGTGTCATGAAACATTGTAAATTAACCACAAAACACTGGGCTGGGCGCCTGGAGCACAAAGGCTCAGCCACTGTGTTGCTGGACGTGCTTATACAAGCTACGCTTCTCTCTTTGTACCTCAGTCTGTTCATTTGCAAATTGAGGGTGCTGAACCCCTACGAATCTCGTTGGTCTAAATTCCTGTGATTCCCTAAGTCTGGAAATGTGAACTGAGTTAGTCCCTAAGGGACTACAGAATGTTGGGGAATTTAGTTGGTGGTGAAGGGACTGAGCTGTCCACTTCTCCTGCTTGTCACCTGCAAGAAGAGGCAAGCCTCTCACCCACACTCATAAACATGCCAAGGGCTCCCCTTCATGGTCAATGGCAGCACACCCTCTGCAGTGGTCTGGAGAACCAAAGACATGCAGCACCATTACCTAGATGGTGGTTATGGCATTTCATAAAAAGATATTTTTCTGGCATCACAACTTGGTGCCATACATGCATCACTGTGTAATAGGAGGAATACAACACAGTATGGATGGGAGCCCCCCACCCTGACAAGTAGAGCTAATTGGTTACTTTCCCATGAATGTCTGAAGTTCCCAAAGCACACATGCCGACTTCTATTTCCACACCTTTGAACATGCTGCTCTTTCTGCTCGGAACAAACACACTCATACTCATCCACACACGTCTGTGCATATATATCGTTATTCACAATATTCACTGTCATTTATTCAGTTCTTTTTAAAATTTAAATTCAAGTTAGTTAACCTACAGTGTAGTATTGGTTTCTGGAGTAGAATTTAGTGATTCATCACTTACATATAACACCCAGTGCATATCCCAACAAGTGCTCTCCTTAATATCCATCACCCGTTTAGCCCATTCCTCCACTCACCTCCCCTCCAGCAACCCTCAGTTTGCTTTCTGTATTTAAGAGTCTCTTATGGTTTGCCTCCCTCTCTGTTTTTGTTAAGACAGGAAACCATTAAAATCCTAGAGGAGAACACAGGCAGCAACGTTTTTGACATCAGCCACAACAACTTCTTACTAGACATGTCTCCAGAGGTAAGGGAAACAAAAGCAAAAATGAACCATTGGGACCTCATCAAGATTAAAAAGTTTCTGAACAGCAAAGGAAACAATCAACAAAACTAAAAGGCAACTGATAGAATGGGAGAAGATATTTGCAAATAACATATCAGATAAAGGGTTAGTATCCAAGATCTATAGAGAACTTATCAAACTCAACACCCAAAACACAAATAATTCAGTGGGAAATGGAGAGACACGAATAGACACTTCTCCAAAGAAGACATCCAGATGGCTAACAGACACATGAAAAGATGCTCAACATCAATCATCATCAGAGAAATACAAATCAAAACCACACTGAGATACCACCTCACACTTGTCAGAATGGCTAACATTAACAACTCAGGCAACAACAGATGTTGGTGAGGATGCAGAGAAAGAGAAACCCTTTTGCACTGCTGGTGGGAATGCAAACTGGTGCAGCCACTCTGGAAAACAGTATGGAGGTTCCTCAAAAAGTTAAAAATAGAACTACCCTACGACCGAGCAATTACACTACTAGTTATTTATTCAACACAAAAATGCTGATTCAAAGGGGCACATGCACCCAGTGTTTATAGCAGCACTATCAACAATAGCCAAATTATGGAAAGAGCCCAAACGTATGTGTATATATATATGTATATGTATATGTATATGTATATATATATGTGTGTGTGTATACACACACATACATATATATATATATATAACCATATAACCATAAGAGACTATTCAGTTCTTACCAATGGGTGGGCACACACACACACACACACACACACAATGGAATACTACTCAGCAATCAAAAATAATGAAATCTTACCATTTGCAATAATGTGGATGGAACTAGAGTCTATTATGCTAAGCGAAATAAGTCAGTCAGAGAAAGACATATGTGGAATTTACGGAACAAAACAGATGAACATAGGGGAAGGGAAGGAAAAATAAGATAAAAACAGAGAGGGAGGCAGACCATAAGAGACTATTCAGTTCTTACCAATGGGTATAAATCCCAGACCACAGCTCAGAAGCATAAGAAATGTAACATTGATTTTTCCAAAATTCAAAACAGATTCTAGTCTGAGCCCCTATTCTGCTAAGTGAATAGCCACTTTGGAGGGTCTGTCCAACCTACTGATTACATTTAGATATGGTGGCAGAATGAGAGGGACTGATGTAATACCTTTGACATTTCCTGTCCATGCTGGCTTGAGAGGTCTCCAAACCTGTCTGTCCAGCAAGGGGACATGGGTTCCTTTCACTCTTGAGTTGCACAAGTCTACTTGGCAATTCTGTGATCTTTCTCTCAGGGATATATCCAAAAGTTCAGAAGAGGAAGTACCTTTTTCTATAGGACCCGGGAGTAGCTGTGAATTACCGCCCTGCCTGCCCCTTCCCCTGAATCCTTCCTAATTTTAAAAGCTAGAAGCCTTCAGATGGCTTCATAGCATAAGAGCTCAGTCCAGTCACAAGAAGACACCAGACAGGTTGGTAATGAGAAACATTAAGCAAAACAGCTGATCTTTGGCAATATCAAGGTCATGAAAGACAAGGAAGGACTGAGGAACAGTTGGGGCTGGTCACAGAGCAGGGAGAAATGACAACTAAATGCAATGTAGGATCCTGAATGGGACCCTGGAACAACAAAAAAACAATGTTACTGGAAAAACTGGCAAAACGTGAATGGAGTCTTGAATTTGGTTAATAGTATTGTACCACTGTGAATTTCCTAGTTCTGATATTATACTATGTTTACACATGATTTTAACATTTGGGAGTGTATATGTGAAGAATATATGGGAACTACTTTTTTTGCAGTTTTTCTATAAGTCTAAAGTAGTTCAAAATAAAAAGCTCAATAAAAACTACTTGTTTAAAGTTCTAGGCCAGTAGTTCACAATTAATATAAGTTGTTTTATAAATAATGAAATACATGATTTGAACAATACTTTTCATTTTTGAGCAATACTTTTAAAAAGTATTACTTTTAAAAATTGAATTTTTGATTATGAGATCATTGTAAATTCACATGCAGCTGTAAGAAAGAATGCAGAGATCTCATGTACAGTTTTCCAGTTTTCCTAATGATAACATCTTTTTAAAATTTTTTTTTTAATATTTATTTATTTTTGAGAGAGAGCGTGAGCAGAGGAGGGGCAGAGAGAGAGGGAGACACAGAATCCGAAGCAGTCTCCAGGCTCCGAACTGTCAGCACAGAGCCCGACACGGGGCTTGAAGTCATGAACCATGAGATCATGAGCTGAAGTCAGATGCTTAACTGACTGAGCCACCCAGGCGTGCCCTTAATGGTAACATCTTATAAAACTATGGTGTAATATCACAATTAGGATATTAGCACTGATACAGTCAAGATACAGAACTTTACTGTACCCAAGCATTCCTAATGCTGTCCTTTTAGCCACACCTACTTCCCTCTTACCCTTGGGATCCTTAACCCCTACTAGTCTGTTCTCCATTTCTAGAATCTTGTCATTTCATCCATACATGCTGTATGAAATCATACAGTATGTAACCTTTTGGAGTTGGCTTTTTTCACTCAGCATTATTCTCTAGAGATTCATTCAGGTTGTCACATGTATCAGTTGTTCATTCTTTTGCACTGCTGAATAATTTTCTATGGTGTGGGTGTGCTACAGATTGTTTAGGCATTCACTTGTTGAGGGACAGCTGGATTGTTTCCAGTGGGCTGTTACAAATAAAGCCACTATAAACATTTGTGTGCAGGTTGTTGTCCGAACATAAGTTTCATTCTCTTGGATAGAAGCTGAATACAATGGCTAAGCTGTAGAGTAGATGCTTGTTTAGCTTTTTTTTTTTTAATGTTTATTTTTATTTTTGAGAGAGAGAGAGAGAGATGCAGAGAGAAAGGGGGACAGAGGATCTGAAGCGGGCTCTGCACTGACAACAGAGAGCCTAATGCAGGGATCTAATGCACAAACCACAAGAGCTGATGTTGGATGCCTACCTGAGCCACCCAGGTGCCCCTGTTTAGTTTTTTTTTTTTTAAGAAACTGCCATGGGGTGCCTGGATGGCTCAGTCCATTAAGCATCCGACTTCAGTTCAGGTCATGATCTTGCCATCTGTGAGTTCAAGCCCCGCATCAGGCTCTGTGCTGACAGTTTAGAGCTTGGAGCCTGTTTCAGATTCTGTCTCCCTCTTTCTGCCCCTACCCCACTCCCACTGTGTCTCAAAAATGAATAAACGTTAAAAAAATTTTTTTTAAAAAGAAAGAAACTGCCAAACTGTTTTCCTGAGTGGTCTTTCTATTTTACATTCCACCAGCAACGTATGAGTGGTCCATTTGCTCTGCATCCTAATCAGCGTTTTAGCCATGCTGATTAGTGTGTAGTGATCTCATGTTGTTTTAATTTGCATTTTCCTAATGGATAATGATAAACATCTTTTCATGTGTTTATTGCCTTCTGCATATACTCTTTGGTGAAATCTCTCTTCGTGTGGTTTGCCCATCTTATAACTGGATTATTTGTTTGTTTTACTGTTGCCTTTTGAGCATTCTTTATATATTCTAGATACTAGTCCTTTGTCAGATACGTGGTATATGCATATTTCTCCCAGTCTGTACCTTGTCTTTGTTAGTCTCTTACAAGGTCTTTCACAGAGCAAAAGTTTTCAGTTTTGATGAAGTCAAATTTGTCAATTTTTTTCTTTTATGGATTGAGTTTTTGGTGTCAAATCTAAGAACTCTTTGCATAGCTCTAGATTTAAAGATTTTCTCCTATTTTTCTTTTTCTGTAAAAGCTCTACAGTTTTACGTTTTACATTTAAGTCCATGATCCACTTGAAATTTATTTTTATAGAAAGAATGAGACTTAGACTGAGTTCCTCTTTTTTTTCTCCCATAAATATCCAACTGCTCTAGTACCATTTGTTGAAAGAGCTGAAGTTCTACAAATTGAATTGTTTTTGCATTTTTGTTAAAATTGTTCAGGCATATTTGTGTGCATCTATTTCTGGGTTCTCTGTTCTGTCCCACTGATCTATGTGGATATCCCTCCTCCAATACCACGTAGCCTTGATTACTGTAGCTATATAACAAGGCTTCATGGTCTTATATATGATTGAACTATATATGCCATAATATATCAATGTAATGAGGTTTTTTTGTGTCTTTAAGCTCATGAATATTAGTCTGTAAGGTGGGATTGTTTGTATTGTTTTTGCCTAGTTTTGGTATTAGGGTAATACTAGCTTTATAAAGTGAAGCAGAAAGTCATCTTGTTTCCTTTTCCTAGAAAAGATTGTGCAGAATTAGTGTTAATTCTTTAAACATTTGGTAGGAGGGCACCTGGGTGGCTCAGTCAGTTGAGCATCTGACTCTTGTTTTGGCTCAGGTCATGATCCTAGGGTCATGAGATTGAGACCTGTGTTCTCTGTGCTGAGTGTAGACCCTGCTTAAGATTCTCTCTCTCTCTCTCTCTCTCTCTCTCCCCCAACCCCTCCCTCTGCCCCTCTCCCCTGCTTGCATGTGCTTTCTCTCAAATAATAATAATAATAATAATAATAATAATAATAAACATTTGGTAGAATTCTCCAGTGAAACTATTTGGGCCAGAAGCTTTTATTTTGGGGGGTTTTATGTTATTTTTAATTTTTAAAAAATTTTTTAATGTTCATTTATTTTTGATAGAGAGAGAGAGGGAGAGCATGAGGGGGGAGAAGAAGAGAGAGAGGGAGACACAGAATCCAAAGCAGGCTCCAGGCTCTGAGCTGTCAGCACAGAGCCTGACGCAGGGCTCGAACTCATGGACTGTGAGATCATGACCTGAGCCGAAGTCGGACACTCAACCGACTGAGCCACCCAGGCACCCCTACTTTTTTTAAATTTTTTAATGTTTATTTA
>NW_024412400.1:34991331-35113542 GCF_014898765.1 Herpailurus yagouaroundi | reverse complement strand
GTCCCATCTTTTTGGGAGTTATAAAATTATGACTCAATTTCTTTAGTAGTCATAAAGCTATTCAAATTGTCTGTTTTATATTAGTTACAAGTTGTGATCACTTCTGTTTCTTGTATTAATTAGTCCATTTTGTGTAAGTGTTCATATTTATGTAGAGTTGTTTTTAGTATTCCTTTATTATCCTTTTGATGACTGAAAAGTCTGTAGTGATAGCCCCTCGTCATTTCCAATATTGGTAATTTGTATCCCTTCTTTTTTTCTGTCAGTCTTGCTAGAGATTTATCTATTGTATTGATCTTTTCAAAGATTAGCTCTTTATTACATTGATTTTTCTCTATTATTTTCTGTTTCAATGTCATTGATTTCTATTCTTACAGAACAGAATTCTTTTTCCTTCTTGTCTTAGGTTTATTTTGCTCTTCTTTTTCTAGGTACTTGAGGTGAAAGCTTATATGACTGATTTGAGACTTTTCCCCTTTGCTAATGTAGGCATTTAGTGCTATAAATTTCCCTGTCAGCAATGCTTCCAAAATGTTGGTACATTTCATTTTTATTTTTATTTTCATTCCATTCATTGGATTTCTTTTCCCTTGACACTTCTGTGACTAATGATTATTTAGATGTGTATTGTTTAGTTTTCAAGTGTTTGGAGAGTTTCCTGTTATCTTTCAGTTATGATTTCTAGTTTGACTCAATTGTCAAAGCACACACTGTATCATTTCAAATTCTTTCAATTTTTTTTCAAAAAATTGTTCTATGGCTCATGATATGGTCCATCTTGGTACATATTCTGTGGGTTTGGAAAGAATGTGTATTGTGGAATTGTTTGGTAGCCTGGTCTGTATATGTTGATTAGATCATATTTGTTGATGGTGGTGTTGAGTTCATAGCTCTTCTGTGTTCTTGATGACTTCCTGTCTATTGCTTCATCAATTGTTGAGAAAGGAGTGTGAGGTCTCCAATTATAATTGTGGGTTTGTGTCATTCTCTTTTTAGTTCTATCACTTTTTGGCTCACATACTTTGTGGCTGTAATGTTTGGTGTACACCTATTGAGGATTGCTGTGTCTTTTTAGAAGATTGATCCTGTTATCATTATATGTCTCTGTCTCTGGCAATTTTCTGTGCTCTGAAGTATATTTTATCTGAAATAATAAAACTACTTCTGCTTTCTTTTGACTAATGTGTGTATGATATATCTTATTCCATCCTTTTACTTTCAATCTGCCTATGTCATATTTGAAATGAACTTCTTGCAGATAACATATATCTGGGTCAGTTTTTAATCCACTCTTCTAATCCTTGTCCTTTAATTAGTGTATTTAGAAAATTTATATTTAATGTGATTATTGATCTGTCAAAACTTAAGTTTTCATTTTATTTTTTGTTTCCTTTTTGCTCTGCTTTTCACTTTTCTCTTCCCTTTTTCCTGCCTTCCTGTGGGTTACTTGAACTTTTTTAAGAATTCCATTTTGGGAGAACCTGGCTGCCTCAGTCAGTAGAGCATGTAACACTTGATTTCAAGGTCATGAGTTTAAGTCCCCTATTGGGCATAGAGCTTACTTAAACAAAAAATCCATTTGGGTTTTTCAAGATGGTGGAGCAGCATAGAAGTTCTCAGCTTGTCTTGTTTCTGAAAGACAGCTTGATCAACACCAAACCATTTTGAACATGTAGGGAATTGATCTGAGGATTAACACAACAATCTGAATGACTTGAGTCACAGAACTCAGCAGGTATACAGTACAGAGAGGTGATCTGAGGGAAAGAAAAGCTGTGGAGGGAGCTGTTTTTGCAGAGAGAGGACAGTGAGAAGGCAGGAAGAGTGCAGTGCACCTGGAGAGTACAGGAAAAGTACTCCCCCCGAAAGTAACTGTAGAGAAAGAGAGAGTGAAAATTCACAAGGGACTGAACAAGAAATATGTTCCCAAAAACCATTGACAGGGAGAAAGGAGAGGGTTTCAATACCATAAGGCTTCTATAAAACAGAGTCGGAAATTCCAGAGCTCAATACCTGGCAGTGCTTTGGTGAGGAAGCAGGGCGAGTCCCCAGGAGTGGGTAGCAGTGTCTGAAGGGTCCATGGGCCACATGGGAGGAAGCAGTTCAACTCCTTGGAGGACATTTGGTAGTTGCCATACAGCTTGTCCACAGGCAAAGGTCCCAGAAGACCCCAGGGAGCAACCATGTTTGCTGGTATTGGGACAAAGACATCAGAATGTGGTGAAACCTGGCACTGTCTGTGTGTTGTGGTTTGCCATAATCTTTGAACCTCTGCTGCTAGGGGATTGCACAAACGTTTTCTGGAGCAAGCTGGCACCTGACCATTGCTCAGCGAGGCCCTCCCCTAGAGGGTTAGAGTGAATACAAACCACAGGGTTCTCTGAAGTGAAGGGTTTGGAAACACAGCCACATCTGAGATAAAACTCTGGAGGGAGGTGCCACCTGGCAGGCTGACAGCTTGGACATGGACAGGGTAGAATTGAAGAATGGATGGAAGTCTGAGAAAAAGGAGGAGTGCTTGATTGTGGGTTGGTGAGAGCACATAGTTCCAGTGTCAGAGACTAGGAAGCTGGGTGAAGCCATTTCCACCTTCCTGCCCATGCACATACACACGAAACTGATGCACCCCAGTAAGCTAAGCCAGGACACCTAGTGGATAATGGAGCCATTACACCAAGCCCCGCTCAGCTGCGCTCTGCAAGCACATCCCCTAGATCAGCACAACTCTCTCCAGCAACTTAGTGTATGGACTATAGAGTGCTTCATAGTTTGAGTTCTAGGGGAAACTGGATGTAACAATTTGGGTTTCGTTCTGTTTGTTGCCTCATCTATTTGGTTTTGTCTGTTTGTTTGTTTGTTGCTTCTGTCTTTGTTTAAATTTTTTTTTCCTTTTTCTTGGATACAGAAAGAGAAAATTTTATTTTCTTTAAAAATTTTTTCATTCTTTTTACTATATTTTTAACTTTTTGTAAATTTTTTATTATATTTTGCTTCATTCCATTTTATTCTATACATTTTTAAAATTTTTCTTACCTTTTATATTTTTTTCTTTTCTTTTTTTTCTTTCCCTTTTTTCTCCATTCTATCAAGCTTCTTTCAACAACCAGACCATAACACACGTAGCATATAGCTTCCTTTATTTGATTTTTTGTGTTGTTTTTAATTTTTGATTTTATTCTTTTTCTTCCTCCAAAATGGCAAAATGAAGGAATTCACCCCAAAAGAAAGAACAGGAAGAAATGATAGCCAAGATCTTAATCAACGCAGATATAAGCAAGATGCCTGAACTAGAATTTAGAACCACAATAATAATAATAGCTGGGGTTGAAAAAACATAGAATCCCTTTATGTGGAGATAAAAGAAGTAAAATCTAGTCAGGATGAAATTTAAGATCTTTAAGTGTGGGGGTCCTGGGTGACTCGATCAGTTGAGTGTCCAACTCCAGTTCAGGTCATGATCTCGCAAGCCGTGAGTTTGGGCCCCAAGTCGGGCTCTGTGCTGACAACTCAGAGCCTGGAGCCTGCTTTGAATTCTGGGTCTCCCTCACTCTCTGCCACCCCCCACTCATGCTTTCTCTCTCTCTCTCTCTCTCTCTCCCTCTCTCTCTCTCTCTCTGTCAAAAATAAATAAACATTTAAAAAATAATAAAATAAAATGTTATAAGCAAAATGTAATCTCAAAGGGATGCTATGGCAGCAAGGATGGATGAAGCAGAGCAGCGAATGAGCAATACAAAAGACAAAATTATAGGGAATAATGAAGCAGAAAAAAAGCGGGAAACTAAGGCAAAAGAGCACAATACAAGAATTAGAGAACTCAGTGACTTGTTAAAAAGGAATAACATCTAAATCCTAGGAATCCCAGAAGATGAAGAGATAGAAAAAAAGGGCAGAAGGTTTATGTGAACAAATTATATCAGAAAACTTTACTAATTTGAGGAAAAACACAGACATAAAAATCCAAGAAGCACAGAGAACTCCCATTAGATTCAACAAAAACTGACCATCAACAAGTCATGTCATTGTCAAATTCACAAAAATATACAGACAAAGAAAGAATTATGAAAGCAGCAAGGGAAAAAAAGTCCTTAACCTATAAGGGAAGACAGATCAGGTTTGCAGCAAACCTATCCACAGAAACTTGGCAGGCCAGAAAGGAGTGGCAGGATATATTCAATGTGCTGAATCAGAAAAATATGCAGCCAAGAATTCTTTATCTAGCAAGGCTGTCATTCAAAATAGAAGGAGAGAGGGGCGCCTGGGTGGCTCAGTTGGTTGGGTGTCCGACTTCAGCTCAGGTCATGATCTCACAGTCCATGAATTCAAGTCCCGCATCAGGCTCTGTGCTGACATCTCAGAACCTGGAGTCTGTTTCAGATTCTGTGCCCCCCTCTCTCTCTGCCCCTCCCCTACTCATGCTCTTTCTCTGTCTCAAAAATAAATTTAAAAAACATTAAAAAAATAGGAGAGATAAAAAATTTCCCAGACAAATGAAAATTAAAGGATTTTGTGACCACTAAACCAGCCCTGCAAGAAATTTTAAGGAGGACTCTCTGAGTGGAGAAAAGATGAAATAAAACAAAAAATACCAAAAGCAACAAAGATTAGAAAGGACCATAGAACATCACCAAAAACTCCAACTCTATAGGCAACACAATGGCACTAAATTCATATCTTTCAGTAATCACTCTAAATGTCAATGGACTAAACACTCCAATCAACATACATAGGGTATCAGAATGGATAAGAAAACAAGACCCATCTATATTCTGCTTCCAAGAGACCCATTTTAGACCTAAAGACACCTTTAGATTGAAAGTAAGGGGATGGAAAACCATCTGTCACACTGATGGTCACCAAAAGAAAGCTGGAGTAGCCATACTTATAACAGACAAACTACATTTTATTTATTTATTTATTTATTTATTTATTTTTAATGTTTATTTATTTTGAGGGAGAGAGAGACAGAGTGTGAGCAGGGGAGGGGCAGAGACAGAGGGAGACACAGAATCTGAAGAAAGCTCCAGGCTCTGAGCTGCCAGCACAGAGCCAAACTCACAAACTGTGAGATCATGACCTGAGCCGAAGTAGGGCACTTAACCAACTGAGCCACTCAGGCACCCCAAGACAAACTACATTTTAAAATAAAGACTGAAAAATGAACAGATCAAGCGACTATAGATGCTGGAGAGGATGTGGAGAAACGGGAACCCTCTTGCACTGTTGGTGGGAATGCAAACTGGTACAGCCACTCTGGAAAACAGTGTGGAGGTTCCTCAAAAAATTAAAAATAGCTCTACCTATGACCCAGCAATAGCACTGCTAGGAATTTACTCAAGGGATACAGGAGTGCTGATGCATAGGGGCACTTGTACCCCAATGTTCATAGCAGCACTCTCAACAATAGCCAAATTATGGAAAGAGCCTAAATGTCCATCAACTGATGAATGGATAAAGAAGATGTGGTTTATATACACAATGGAATACTACGTGGCAATGAGAAAAAATGAAATATGGCCTTTTCCAGATTTGTTTTTCTTTCTCAAGATTGCTGTGGCTTCCATTATGGTTGGGGTTTTTTGTTTGTTTGTTTTTTTTTTTTTGTTTTTTGGGTTTTTTTGTACTATATCTCCTTGTATAGCTTTTTTAGTGGTTAGTCTAGGTGTTACACTATGTATGTATAACATACATATGTTACACTATGTATGTATGTATGTTACACTATGTATGTATGTTACACTATGTATGTATAACATCACAATCTACTGATACCATTTTATCACTTCAAGTGAAGTGTAGAACCTTTATCTCCCTTCACATGTTTTTACCCTCTCCCACCTATGATATAATTGTCTTAAATAGCTCCTCCACATACATTTAGAACAATAGAAGAAAGTGGTAAAAGTTTTGCTTTAATTATCAAACATAATATAGAAAAACGAGAAAAGAAAAGTCTATTGTGTTTACCCATATTTTTGTTTGCTGTGGGTTTTTTTTTCTTTCCTGATGCTTCACCATTCTTTTGCTTATCATTTCATTTCAGTTGTGAGAAATTCCTTTGGCCATTCTTTTAGAGTAGGCCTGCTGGTGACAAATTTTCTTAATTTTCCTTCATCTGAGAATGTCTTGATTTTTCCCTTCAATCCTGAAGGCTATTTTTTCTGGATACAGGATTCTGGGTTTATAGTTCTTTCTTTTAGCATATGAAAAATGTGCTACTTTCTTTTTTTTATATTAAATATAATTTATTGTCAAATTGGTTTCCATATAACACCCAGTGCTCATCCCAACAGTGCCCTCCTCAATGCCCATCACCCACTTTCCCCTCTCTCCTACCCCCCATCAACCCTCAGTTTGTTCTCAGTATTTAAGAGTCACTTATAGTTTGCTTCCTTCTCTGTCTGTAATTTTCCCCCCTTCCCCTCCCCTATGGTATTCTGTTAAGTTTTTCAGGATCCACATAGGAGTGAAAACATATGGTATCTGTCTTTCTCTGTATGACTTATTTCACTTAGCATAAAACCTTCCAGTTTCATCCACATTGCTAAAAATGGCCAGACTTCATTCTTTCTCACTGCCAAGTAGTATTTCATTGTATATATAAACCACATCTTTTTTATCCATTTGTCAGTTGATGGGCATTTAGGCTCTTTCCATAATTTGGCTCTTGTTGAAAGTGCTGCTATAAACATTGGGATACAAGTGCCCCTATGCATCAGCGCTCCTGTATCCCTTGGGTAAATTCCTAGCAGTGCTATTGCTGGGTCATAGGGTAGATCTATTTTCATTGCCTCCATGGTTTCTGATGAGAAAACTGTCGTTCAAATTGTCTCTTCCCTATAAGTGTCGTTTCTCTCTTACTGCTTTCAAGATTTTTTTTTCTTTGTCTTTAATTTTCCAAAAGTTGACTGTGATGTACTCTTGGTATGGATTTCTTTGGGTCTATCATGTTTGGAGTTCTCAGTATCTGGAATCTGTTGGTTTATGTCTTTTGGAAAATTGGTAAGTTTCCAGATATTATTTCTTTGAAAACTTTATCAGCCTCATTCTGTTTTTCCTCTCCTTCCAGGATTCTAATGATACAAATATTCTTCTTTGTTTCTTTACTGAGACTTTGTCTTTACTTTTCATTTGTTTCAGGCATGTTCATAATTGCTCATGAAGCATTTTTATCATGGCTGCTTTAAACTCTTTGTCACATAATTCTACCATTTCAGACATCTTGGTGTTGACATCTATTGATTGTCTTTTTCCATTCACTTTGAAATGTTCCTAGTTCATGTTAAGGTGTATGATTTTCAATTGAAATCTGGACATTTTGAGTATTATGTTTGACTCTTATTTTAACTTTCTATTTTGTTTGACTCTTATTTTAACCTTCTATTTTAGCCGACATCCTCTGATACTACTCTAGTGGCTGGGGGTCAAAGGAAAGAAGGTCATCTCATTATTGCCAGTTACAGGTGGAAGTCCAGGGTCACCACTTAACCTCCATTGATATCTGAGAGTAGGGTAGGGGGGAGCTCCTTGTTACTGTTAGACGGAGGTAGGAGTTCTAGATTGCCACTAGGCCCTACTGATACCTATCTAGCTTGGAGGGGTAGGTACATCTCATTATTGTCCCACATGGCCTCCACTAATAACATGGGGATGGAGGAGAGGGTGGCCTCCTTATGGCTAACTCTCCACTAGGCCTCCTCTTTTACCACCCCACTGGGAAGGAAGAGTACCTCATTAATGACAGGTAGATGTGGAAGTCAATGCTCCTGTATGGTCTCTGCTGACCCTGTGGTGGGGTGGGCCTCCTTATCATCCAGTGAAGATAAAGTTTCCAGCTCTCTTCTGATATCACTACAGCAAGAGGGTTGGGACATCTCATTGCAGCTTGGTGAAGGTGGAAGTCTAGGCTCACTACTTAGTCTTTACTGACATAGTAGTTTTTCTGTGGTGTTTGGCTAGAGTGAAGGAGTTATCATCGAAAAGCTTTCTTTCTTTCTAGGCCATCCCTTTCCTGGTCCATTGGTTAGTGAGAACAAACTTTTATTAGGGCTTTTTTTGTTTGTGCCCATTGGTGTTTACAGGTTGCTGCCTTCTTCAGCTCCAAGTATGGGATATATAGTACAAAAAAAAAAAAATTGAGGAACTCACCATTGTGTCATTATTTGGGTCCTGAGGTGCCTAGCTGGTCTGTTATACTTAGAAAGAGGCATAGGAAAAGTACATCTACTTCATTTTCCTGGAAGTGGAAGTCAAATACTAATATTTACAAATTTTAAAACATCTTGAATTGTTGAATTCTCTAGTCTATGTCCTGAGTCCTTTCTTTTCTCACCTCTACCTACTCAGTGACTAGAAGGGACTCCTTGTATATCTGTTTTCACCAGGACATCTCATCTCTAGGGTAGTAATCATAGAGTAGTTGACCATGAATAAGCGTATTGGGGGATGGAAAGTTGTAGCACAAAGGGTAAAAGGAAACATGAGGTGCAAAAAATGGGTTAATGTTTTTTGAAAGTTATCCTCATTTATAGTATGTTTGTAACTCTTGCAGCAATTTATGAATTAGGTGCTATTATCATTTTACGTTAAAAAGACGGACGTTGCTAGAGGTGGCAAACTTCCCCAAGGTAAGAAGACATGAAGAGATGGAGTCAGCTGTGTCTGTCCCTTTGTTAGGAAAGCAAAACAGAAGAAGTCCACTTACCTGCCACTGCTGTGATAACATGTCATAGGGCCGTTTCTCCTTGAAGAGAAATCTGGAAAGGCTGCTTGGTATTTAAAGTGGATGGCAATGGGGGCGCCTGGGTGGCTCAGTTGGTTGAGCGTCCAACTTCAGCTCAGGTCGTGATCTCACAGTTTGTGGGTTTGAGCCCCGCATTGGGCTCTGTGCTGATGGCTCAGAGCCTGGATCCTGCTTTGGATTTTGTGTCTCCCTCTCTCCCTGCCCCTACCCTGCTCACGCTCTTTCTCTCAAAAACAAAAAAAAAATAAACATAAAAAATATTTAAAGTGAATGGCAATAAGAAAGTTGAGATGCTGTTGAGCTGACCCATTATGTTTGTCTTCATCCATGACTGCTAACCAGGGGCCTCCTCCCTATAGAGGCTGGCACAAATCTCTAGGGAATCTACTTCATTTTTAAAAGACACGTTCAACATGCTTCCATATTTGGAGACTTTAAAAATGAATAAGTTTAATGAAAATTAAACTTAACACCTACTTGTGAAAAATGTAATGTTCAACATAGGGGGTGAAAGAATATTTTATATTTACCCAAAGGGGGTATGCGTGAATTTAAACAGATTAAAAAGCATGGTATCAGGAAGGAGAACCATGGGCACTATTAAGAGACACTATCTGTATCAGTTGGAGTTCTTCAGAGAAACAGAGCCAATAGAATATATATAAAAAGAGCTTTATTGTGGGGAATTGGCTCACTTGACTGTGGAGGCTGAGAAGTCCCATGATCTAATGTCTGCAAGTGAGAGACCCAGGAAAGCCAGTGGTGTAATTTAATCCAAGTCCAAAGGCCTAAGAACCAAGGGAGTTGATGGTATAAGTCTCAGCCTGAGGACAGGAGAAGATGGATGTCTCTGCTCAAGCAGTCAGGCAGGGAGCAAATTTTCTTTTCCTCCATTTTTCTGTTCTATTCAGACCCTCAACAGATTGGATGATGCCGGCCCATGTTGAGAAGGGAAATCTGCTTTACTCGACCCAATCCAAATGCTAATCTTATCTGGAAACACCCTCACGGACTCTCCCAGAAATAATATTTAGCCAAAAGGCTGAGCACCCTGTGATCTCATCAAGTTGACAAAATTAATCATCACACTACCTAATACTCTGAAAGTTATGGGAATGCTAATGGCCACATACAGAGATGGGCTGACCATCCTTTTTGTCAGCTTCAGTTCCTCTGTGGTTAAAGTCCGGTTTGTTCTCTGGATCTGTCTAGAGTCAGGTTGCAAGGGGTCAGAAATAGTTTGGTGACAGTGTTATCTTGTCCTAAAGTGCAAGGAAGAGCCATAGGGGTAGGGGAAAAGGGAGACAAATGCTGCCAACCACAGTCGGGGTGAGGTGCCTTGTTTGGGCATGTTTTTCTTCAGGTCACTTGGCATACAGAGCAGTCAAGCTTAGGTAATTTGAGGAAAAGATCTTCCAGTCTACATGATTGCTAATTGCCCAAGGAGCAAAGCAGGGTAGAAATAACAAGGAGATATGAAACTCCAAATGTTAGTGATAACTGCTTTTAACCTTTCCTAAAGGAACATTAAGGAGGCTTTAATACTTTGGTAGGGGGAACACCAATGTGTGAAAAACGAAATAGCAGTTGCTGACAGAGTCACTTTCCACCTGAAGGAACTGTGCCAGAATCAATTTCTAATAGGAGGGAAGGGTAATGAGAGTGCATTGTGGATTACAGTCACATTCTACATCACATTCTACATCTCTAAAAGCTTCTCTGGACAGATTGTAAATTACACTGACCTTAAAGAAAATGTTCACACTAAGGTTTCGGCTTTTATGAACATTCCACCCGGACAATCTGACCTGGCTTTGGATAAAATAAGGAATGAGCCAAGAAACCAACTGAACCACATAGAGCCAAGGGTCAGGCCTGGTTTTATGATTGACTCTGATTGTTTTCTTGCCACCCATATATCTAGGGAGAAAGAAGTATTATTTCCATAAATGGTAACCTAACCCAAGGCCAATTTGGAATGGTTACTAGCCATCCCAAACTCGCTTTGGCTATTGTTAAAATCAATGTGATATTTGGGGCTTTCCTTCAGGTTTCAAAATTACTGTCGAGACCATCAGACCATCTTTTGTTTGTGAGCAGGCTATTGGATACCACACTAAGCAGGACTCTTGATTAAAAACAACATAGACTGACTCTAGACATGTATCAGAAGTATAATGGCTGAGGAAGAAGGCCTAACCATTATCCCACCACAGAGTCTGTTTGCTCAACACAGCACCGTGGCCTCTACAGGCACCATGGGTATCACTGCCCCTGTATCTTCTCCATGGGCACTGCTGTACTTCATGGCCTGGTCATGCCCTCCATGCTGCTGGACTCCCTCTGCAAATTACCACCAGCTGACCAGCCTCTCAAGGTTCAGCACAGATAGAAGCACCCTATATAAGTTGTAATGAGGCTACATGGCCATGCTTGAGCTCAAACTGCCAGGGAATGGGGATTTCCTCAAAAAGGAAGGGTATACAGGCAGCTAAAACAACAATGCTCACTGTATATGAGTTAGAAAAAGATAAAATAAAAATAACTACTCCCATGTAATATCCAATTTAAATATATATATATATACTTATTAATATACACTATATCATGTATATACCACCTGTGTGTATAAGTGTTTTTTAGAAATCAATCAACAAATATGCATATAGTAGGTTTGGATGTCCCAGTGAAGGCCTTATTTTCAACTCTTCAGTAATAGTAATAGAAGACCAGCTGGAAATCTTTTTTTCAAGTTTTCATTCCTTTTTATTGAGATATAATCGACATACAACATTATATTAGTTTCAGGTGTACAATATAATGATTCAATATTTGTATATATTGTGAAGTGATCACCACGGTAAATCTAGTTAACATCCATCACCATACGTGGCTATAGAATTTTTTTTCTTGTGATGAGAACTTTTAAGATCTACTTTCTTAGCAACTTTCAAATATGCAGTACAGTGTTATTAACTATAGTCACCATGATGCACATTACATCCCTATGATTCAATGATTTTATAACTATGAGTTTGTACTTTTGACCCCTTTTACCCACACTCCTCATCCCCTGCCTCTGGCCACTACAGACACTTCTCTGTATCTATGAGGTTGAGCTTTTTTTTTGTTTGTTTGTTAAGATTCCATATAAGTGAGATCACATGGTATTTGTCTTTCTCTGAGTTATTTCACTTAAACAAAATGCTTTCAAGGTGCATCCACGCATCCATGTTATCACAAATGGCAAGACTTCATTCTTTTTTATGGCTGAATAATATTCCACTGCGCGCATGCACGCACGCGCACACACACACACACACACACACACACACACACACCACAATCTCTTTATCCATTAATTCGTTTTTAAACAATTGGGTTGATTCCATATCTTGGCTACTGTAAATAATGCTGCAATGAACATGGGGGTGCAGATATCCTTTTGAGTTAGTGTTTTCATTTTCTTTGGATAAATACTCAATAGTGGTGCTGGATCATATGGTAATTCTATTTTTAATTTTTTGAGAAACCTTCACACTGTTTTCTATAGTGGCTGCAACAAATCACATTCCCACCAACAGTTCACAAAGATTTCTTTTCTCTACATCCTCACCAACATGTGATAATAGTTTAATAAGAGCCATTCTAACATGTATGAGGTGGTATCTCATTGTAGTTTTGATTTATGATGATTAGTGATGCTGAGCATCTTTTCATGTTGGTCATTTGCATGTCATCTTTGGAAAAATGGCTATTCAGGTCTTCTGTCCATTTTTTAATTGGATTGGTTTTATGTTTGTATGGTTTTGGTTTTGCTATTAAGTTGTATGGCTCCTTTATATATTTTGGATATTAACCTCTTAGCAGATACCTGATTTGCAAATATTTTCTCCCATTTTGTAGGTTGCCTTTTAGTGTGTTGTGGTGTCCTTTGCTGTGCAGAAGCTTTTTAGAATGATAGTCCCACTTGTTTACTTTTGCTTTTGTTGCCTTTGCTTTGGGGCTCAAATCGAAAAAATTATCACCAAGATCAATGTCATAGAGCTTACAGCCTACATTTTCTTGTAGGAGTTTCACGGTTTCAGATCTTAGATTCAAGTCTTGAACCCATATTAAGTCATTTTTTGTGTGTAGTGTAAGATAGTGGTCCAGTTTCATTCTTTTGTATGTGGCCTTCCAGTTTGCCTAACGCCATTTATTAGAGGACATTGTATGTTCTTGGCTTCTTTTCATAAATTAATTGACCGTATATGTGTGGATTTATTTCTGGGCTCTCTGATCTGCTCCATTGATCTATGTGTCTGTTTTTATGCCACTACCACACTATTTTGATTACTACAGCTTTGTAATATAGGTTGAAACTAAGAAATGTGATGTCTCAGCTTCATCCTTCTTTCTCAGTATTGCTTTGGCTACTCGGGGTCTTTTGTGGTTCCATACAAATTTTAGGATTTTTTGTTCTATTTCTGTGAAAAACGCCACTGGAATTTTGGCCAGGATTGCAGTGAACCTGCAGACTCTTATGGATAGTATGGACATTTGACAATATTAATTCTTCCAAACCATGGGTACAGAATATCTTTCCATTTATTTGTGTTATCTTCAATTTCTTTTGACAATGTCTTATAGTTTTCAGTGTATAGGTCTTCCACCTTCTCGATTAAATTTATTAAATAATTAAATTTATTCCTAGGTATTTGTTATTTTTGATGCAATTGTAAATGGGATTTTTTTCTTAATTTTCCTTTTTATAATTAGTTATTAGTGTTTAGAAATGCAATAGATTTCTATATATTGATTTTATGTCCTGAGAAATCTTTACATGAGATCTGCACTGAGGCCACTGGCAAGCCCCACTGATTTGTACCACTTTCCTGCCCTTATACAGTTCAACCCATCCTCCACTCCACTTTCTCTTGACCTTTATATTGAACATTTGCTTCTGACCTAGGTGCTGTAGAGGGATGACATAGGGGCAAAAGGGAAGATAATTAATATTTACTGAGTGCTCATTTATTATTAAGTGTTCTAAGAACCTAGTTAACTTAACATTATCCTTGTAAGAGGTAGGAATGTTACCTTACAGTATCCGCCTGGTTTGAAGCCCAGCTCTAGCACATATTGTGTGAACTTAGGCAAGTTACTTAATCTTTGTGACCATGAGATTTTTCATCTATAAAATGCAAATGTTCTTGGAGTTGTTGGCTGAAAAGCACCAATCTCTGTGACACATGGTCAACTGTGAAATAATCTGGCCCATTCTAAAGCGTCTCCTCCTCCAAGAAGGTTTTTTAATCTCCTCAGGCTGATGGATGCCAGCCTCCTTCTTTTGTCTTGGGTGCTCCTTTTGTCTTTGGTTTTCACCTTCTTCATGGAGCTCAATACAGGCAGTGAAGGCTACTGGATAGCAGGGATCTTTGTTGTATCTGTAGTGGCACCTAATAATCTAACATAGCAGTTTTTCCCTTGATGATTGTTTCCTTAGTTCTAGATAACAGGTGGATCACATTTAGAAGCATGTGATAAGAAAATCACCTAGACTCTCATTCATTGAGGAAACAGTTCTTATTGTGGAAGATACAGAAGAACTGAGGTGTTTTGAAAAAATAACAGATTCCCTTCTTCTAGTTTCTGTTCATTCCAGGAGAAAGAGAGAGGTACTGCTAATATTATTTAAACTATCTTTATTTCTGAGCTCAAATAGCTGAATTTGCATAAATGTAAATGTATGATGCAATTCCACCATGTAGTCACAGGCTAAGGAACTTACCTCATCTTATCCCACTGGTGAATCTCACTCAGGGTGGAACTTTATACCCAACTTTTTTTTTTAAATTTTTTTTAATGTTTATTTATTTTTGAGACAGAGAGAGACAGAGCATGAACGGGGGAGGGTCAGAGAGAGGGAGACACAGGATCTGAAACAGGCTCCAGGCTCCGAGCTGTCAGCACAGGGCCCGACGCAGGGCTCGAACTCACAGACCGCGAGATCGTGACCTGAGCCAAAGTCGGCCGCTCAACCGACTGAGCCGCCCAGGCGCCCCATACCCAACTTTTCAGTAAATTGCAAAGGAGAGTGTTGGGGGATGGGACAAGGAGAACATATCTGATCTGTGGGAAATGTTCTAATGCTGCATTGAGACATTAAGAGCCCTATTCACAGTAATCTTGACTGTTGGAAGATGTGGCTAAATTTCTGGTGTTTCTGCCTACTCCCCTAATGCTGAAAGCAAAATTTATGTTTCTTCTTATCCAGGCCGTGTGCCTGATGGCAACATACAGTTTGCATTTCTCTTTGGTGTCCCATAGATGCTTTCTTACCACTGCCATTGGTTCCAACTTCCTGTGGGAACGTGGCCTTCCCTGCCAAGAGTACAGAGGGAGGTGGCTCTGTGTAAGTGCTGCTGACACCTGCAGAGTGGTCATTATATTCTTCACTTGTTTGACCATGTGGATATAGGCCACTAAAATCTATAGCTAGGCCCTTGCTCTTTTTGCTACAAATGGAATTGACAGTGCATCCAAACTTCCTGTTGTTTTTTTTTTAAGCATGGAAAATAATTTTACAAAGTCCCTTGAAGAGTAATCCCCCTGGATATATTTAGGAGGACAATGTTTTTATTATATTATCATAATAATATCAGGAGCCTTTAGGATAGTGATGGTGTCTTTTTTATCTCACTCTTCATGATTCCTAGCCTAAAATAGGTCATCAGGAAATGTTTGTTGAATTTAATTGCGATGTCTATATCATAGACTTGGTGCTTGGGTTTTTAACATGGATTCTACAAAGTGTTGAAATTGTTTGAAAAAGTGTATGTGTGTGTATTTTTTTTTTTTTTTTTTTTTTTTTTTTTTTTTTGTGCTTGGGGGAAAATCCTACTCTACTCTGGGAATACTGGTGACCGCTTCCCTCATATCTTGATCCAGGTGAGGGAGGGAGCAATGGTGGAGAGAATGGAGGGAGAGTTTGAGACAGATGATTCAACAGAGGCTGTGGGAGGGTCAAAGCTGAGAGATGCTGAGAGAAAATAGGCATATGAAGAAATGTGGGGAAAATTCTTGCCATATATGTCAAAGTGTTACCCTGCCACATCTCCCATAGATGAGGTCAATTTTCAGGGGCACTGGGAAGGTTTCTGTCTCATCTCCCTTATAAATGTAGCTTTGGTGTTAGCACCTCCTTGCCAGTTCAGCCTAGACGTCTTTCCTTTATTCTAAATCAGAATAACTTATCATCATTGTCTTTTCTGCTCAAAATGCTTTTATTAAGACTAAATTATAAACTCTCTAGAGGTTTCTGGTTTCAGGTAATAGTGACCTAGGTTGTTCAGATCAGCACTCTTGCTGAAAACACCAACAAAAAATACACTACTACCTTAAAATAACCAAAGTTCTGAAAACACAATAAAGAATTTTTAGGTCAGGGCACTTGGGTGGTTCACTCGGTTGAGCGACCCACTCTTGACTTTGGTTCAGGTCATGATCTCATGGTTCGTGAGTTCAAGCCCCATGTCAGGCTCCATGTTGACAGCTTAGAACCTGCTTGGGATTCTCTCTCTCTCCCTTTCTCTTTGCCCCTCCCCTATTCGTGCATGTGTGCGTGCACTCTCTCTCTCTCTCAAAATAAATAAATAGACTTAGGGAAAGAAAGAATTTTCAGGCCAATATCTGGATGCTACCAAAATGGTAAGAAGATTACTGATGATCAAAACCCTTAAGGGTGTCTGTCAACACTGCTATGGCCACTAGAGGCTGGATGGATCCAGGTAAGACCAGGAGCCCAAAGAACCTGAAGAGTATTATCGGACAACTTCCCCCAGATTAGTACACATTGGATTAAGCATAAACCAGATCTCAATCTGCTATCACTGACCCTCAATCTCAGCGGGCTTCCAGAAAGCTCTCCTTGGCAATTAGCAAGGCAGGAGAATTGAAAAGGAACAAAAAATCTTCAAGAAGTTGTGGCCACAGACCACCCTCTTGTGGGTTTGTACCACGTGTACACTTAGCCTGGGTGAGTCAGAGACTTCTGAGCCATGAATTTGGTGTAAAGAGATCTCAGTTGTTATTGATCCCAGATGCCTGGAAAAACCAAAATAAAGGCTCTAGGGGTGTGGAGGGCACATCCAAAGTAGACTTTGGTGTACCCCCATAAATAATTTAAGGACAGTGACCAGTTACTTCTCCAATCAAAGATAACCAAGCATCAGGGGAATAAGAACCAGCAAAACAAGACAGAAAAAATAGACCCATACAGACTTTAACTATAAGACCCAGGTTTAAAAACAATTATGCCTATGTTTGTGGAAATAAATCACAACCTTGAAAATAACTATAATAGGGAGGCTATAAAAAGTTACATCCCATATCTGAAAAAGAACAAAACTAGAAATAAAAATGACAGTAATTGAAATTAAAAACTCGATGATCATATTTGCAACATTTTGACAATGTGAGGGAGAAATAATGAATGGGAAATGGGGCAGAAGACCTTATACAGAATGTAGTACTGAGAGAAGAGAATGACAAAGAAACACACAAAAGTGTATGGGAGATGTGGAAAATACAGTACAAAGTTCTAACATTGCCATGCCAGGAAGAGACGAAAGAGAGACTAGCATAGTGATTGACAACTTATCAGAATTAAGAGACTCAGTGGATTCCAAGCAGAATAGAATAAAACCCATACCTAGAAAGGCAAAAGTACCAGCACTCATCAGTCAGAAAAGATTCCCAAGTCTCAGACCAGATGCTGGCTGTTGCACAAGACCAGCGGCCTGGGTGCCCCTTGTGGTATGAGTTGTTACCCCTTTAGTGGCTAGAATATGGAGAAGCCTGGGAGAGGGACCTGATCAACTAGGGATCAAAGTAGCAGCTCTCTAGCAACAGACATTTAAATTTTTTTTTTATGTTTATTCATTTTTGAGAGAGACAGAGTATGAGCAGGGGAGGGGCAAAGAGAGAGAGGTAGACACAGAATCCGAAGGAGGCTTCAGGCTCCGAGCTGTCAGCACAGAGCCTGACACGGGGCTCAAACTCACAAACCGTGAGATCATGACCTGAGCTGACATCAGGAGGCTCAACCAACTGTGCCACCCAGGTGCCCCTAGCAACTGACATGTTAAACACGTGTTTGGCAGTATTAATACATACCAGCTGAACACAAGCGCTACTTACAGCACTTCCACTGGGCTCCTTAGCAGGACTCATCCTTCCTCCCTCCCGATCACTGCCTCACCTACCTTACCCCCTTGCACATTGTAATCTTCTGACACAGCTGCTTCCTTGTCTAGTTCTTCCAGGAATACACCTCAATGAAAAATCCATCCACTAACTTCCTTTTGCAAAACGTGGATCTTACTCCCCCTGGAACACTCAGCGATTGCATATTCTCTTTTGGCAAACTGTTCATTCTTGATGTGACTATATCATTTTGTTGCACCTTAAATGGGCTTTATAAAATGAAAATCCAGATTTATTCAGAAAACAGGAGGTATTTCTTTGCTTTATGGTCAGATTCAAAATAGGCATCCCTCAAATGACAAGCTCCTTTGCTATGTATTTACAGAAAATTTTATTTTCTTTATTACACAGTATGTTTCTAATAGAAAAGTTAGAAAATACAAATAAAACACCTGTAATCTCCTTTCACCTCCCTCAGATATTGACTCTGCCTATATATGTATGTATGTGTGTGTAAGTAGTACCCATATATGATCCAGTTAGCTAACACTTTATATATAAACCTTTTCAAGATAAAGTTATATCTGCATTCATTGTCAATGGAAGATATGCCAAGGTATAGCCATATTTAGCAAAAGAAATACTTTCTTCTTCCTAGCGACAGTACCTTTATTTGGATTTTAGTGATGGATCAAGCACTGTCAATGTGAAGTTGCTTTGACATCAAATGAAAAGTCCTGGAGTAGGGCGACTCAATATGATTTGGATTATCATCTTCAGGTACAAAAGCCTATCAGGAGCTCAGAGCCCAAGGACTTCAGTTTTTAAAGCTTGGGGCTTGAACTACATTTGAATTCAAATTCAGTAATGCCCTTAGATCAACTTGAGCTGACAAATTCTTTAGAAGAAAGTGGAATAAGGCAATTTGATGGAAATTATACTGTGCACTGCCTTGTCACTCCAGATATTTCACTTTAACATTAAATTTTTTTTTTCAATTAATTTAAAGGTAACTGCTAGATGCCAGATATCCAGGCTATTTGTCATTATTATTCATTTATTTATATGCAGCACTGTCATTTACAAGGACATAATTCTTAAGGAAACATAATTGCTCTAAACCTATCAACTTGCTTATGTAAAACTTTGTAAAATCTTTTCTCTGGAAAGAAAGCTAAGCATTGGTTGCTAGAAAATGTTCACCAAGGACCTCTGCATACCACGCACACTTTGGCCTCTGCTTCTGGTCCCCTCACATCCATCAGGCTCCTTGCTCTAAGCCCTAGGAGTCTCGGGTTTATACGGTATTGTTCAAAGGATAATGAACCCTCACAAAAAATGTGCTGAGTAAAGGTGGCTGCCAGAGAAAAAGAGCAATATGTGCTGTGAAATATGTGGGAAGAACTACTGCCTTGACACATGAAGTAAAAACAAATGTCTCTTAGCACATCCTGCAACCCTTTGCCCTCTTCATTTGACAAGAACACAGAATCACGCTCAAAAGTCGAAAGAAGCTTGGAGCAGGAAGGGATTTCAGAGTTCATTTTGTCCAACGTTATTTCACAGGTAATGAAACTGATACCAGGAAAGTTCACCGCATAAGACAACCCTGAGACAGAGAAGTTTCCAGAGTCTGTTGCCCATGATTTAACATTGTTGGTCTTAGCCTTCCACAGGAGAAGAGTGGGGTATAGAATGTCTTTACATATGAAAACACTATGGAGGTCACCAGACAACAAATTCCTCCAATTCTACTACCATACTTACAATGTCTGGCAATTCCAATCTGTGTAATCACCTCCTTCGTTTCCTTCAAAGCTCATTTTAAACTGCCTCCTCTAAAATTTTTTTATTAAGGAAACATGAGGTTAATACAATCTTTTTTAAAAGGTAAAATTTATATCCACACCAAAAACGTTACTGAAAATTTAGATTTTTATGCTTTCAGGTAAACAAAAGTGAACATTCCCTCATCCCGCGTCCCACATCACACGGAGTAAATTTAACAACTTTTAAATGTTTAGAAGGTAATCAGATGAAATGCACAGCACGCTATAGTTAATCAATGCTTTTGCGATCAAAGCTTTTGCCTCTAGTGTAGGGCGTCCACAAGCTTCTTTCTTGGAAGACAGCTCAGTGGTTCTTCAACTCAATTTAGTCTGCTGATGGTTGGTATGTGATTATGTGGTCAAACTCTTCTTATTCATATCATGCAGAAATCCAGCTGATAACCTTAACATTTCCTTTAATAGGAAAAGTAACTGACACGCAATGATGAATCAGTAATGGAGCATGAAGATTACCCTACTTAACATTCTTCAATGGTTCCCTGGAGCCCTCCCGATAAAGTCCAGACTCCTTAAACTGGCAATCATGGACCTTCAAGATCTGAGCTTCATCTGTCTTTCCAGTCCCATTTCTCGATTCTTCCCCCTTCTTACTATCTGGCCCAGACATGCTAAACCACTTTTAGTTCTCTGGGAAAATCGAACTCTCACTTCCCTCCACTTAAAATGCTCTGCATATAACCTTCTTGACATTTTTCTGGCTAATTCCTACTCACACTGCAAAGGTTTGTTTAGTTGTGTACATCCATTTGGAGTGTTATTATGAAGTAATGTCACCTACACCCTAAATACAGAAACAATCAATTCACTTTCAGTGAGACATCAATATTTGCCTTTCCATACCATTCTTTTGCTAAATTAGTGTATACTCACTACTTCCATTTCCTTATCATCCAATCATTTCTTAATCCCTTGAAAACCTGCTTCCCTTAGCATTACTAAACTGAAAATGCTTTTTTGAAGGCAACTTGTATCCTCGCAATCATTTAATTCAATGGCAATAGTTTTTTTCTAAATACCAAACCTCCTTAAATTCTCTAAAGCCATCTAGACTGCTGGTCACCCTATTATGTTCTCCCTCTCTTTTCCTTTTGTGGCATAGTTTTCCTAGATGTATCTGGCATACAGTTTTCCTGTGTTTCTTACCTGCATCATTTACTGGCTCCACTTCTTATTCTAATTAAAGGTGTTCCTCCAGGTTCTTTAGATTCAAAACATTAACATTAGGATTCCTCCCAACCCCAGATTGGAGGAGGGAAGATGGCGGCGTAGGACGACGCTGGACTCACCGTGTCCTGCTGATCACTTAAGATTCCACCTACACCTGCCTAAATAACCCAGAAAACATCCGTAAGACTAGCAGAATGGATTCTCTGGAGCCAAGCGCAGACAAGAGGTCCACGGAAGAGGGTAGGAAGGGCGGCGAGGCGGTGCGCGCTACACGGACTGGCGGGAGGGAGCTGGGGCGGAGGGGCAGCCTGCCGGCCAAGCAGAGCCCCCGAGTCTGGCTGGCAAAAGCAGAGGGGCCGGACTGAGTGTGTTCTGACAGCAAGTGGGACTTAACACCTGGAAGGTTATAAGTTAACAGCTCTGCTCAGAGAGCGGGAAGGCTGGAGGACAACGGGAGGGAGAGTTGTTGAGCCCCGGACAACAGAGCGCAGTTTGGCGGGGAACAAAGGCGCTCGCCAGCGCCATCTCCCTCGCCCATCCCCCAGCCAAAATCCCAAAGGGAACCAGTTCCTGCCAGGGAACTTGCTTGCACCACGCAAACACCCAACGCTGTGCTTCTGCGGATCCATCCCTCCAGCGGCGGGTCTGACTCCCTCCTGGTCCTGCCGAAGCAGATCACCGAAGGATAAGTGAGCTGAGCCTGTCCCTCCTGCCCCTGCACCTTGCCAATCTACACCAGCTAATACGCCTGATCCCCAGCACCACAAGCCTGGCAGTGTGCAAATAGCCCAGACGGGCCACGCCACCCCACAGTGAATCCCGCCCCTAGGAGAGGGGAAGAGAAGGCACACACCAGTCTGACTGTGGCCCCAGTGGTGGGCTGGGGGCAGACCTCAGGTCTGACTGCGGCCCCGCCCACCAACGCAAGTTATTCAAGACAGCACAGGGGAAGTGCCTTGCAGTTCCACACCACTCCAGGGACTATCCAAAATGACCAAACAGAAGAATTCCCCTCAAAAGACTCTCTAGGAAATAACAACGGCTAACAAACTGATCAAAAAGGATTTAAACAATATAACAGAAAGTGAATTTAGAATAATAGTCATAAAATTAATCGCTGGGCTTGAAAACAGTATAGAGGACAGCAGAGAATCTATTGCTACAGAGATCAAGGGACTGAGGAACAGTCAGGAGGAGCTAAAAAATGCCATAAACGAGCTGCAAAATAAAATGGAAACAACCATTTGAAGAGGCAGAGGAGAGAATAGGTGAACTAGAAAATAAAATTATGGAAAAAGAGGAAGCTGAGAAAAAGAGAGATAAAAAAATCCAGGAGTATGAGGGGAAAATTAGAGAACTAAGTGATGCACTAAAGAGAAATAATCAATGCATAATTGGTATTCCAGAGGAGGAAGAGAGAGGGAAAGGTGCTGAAGGTGTACTTGAAGAAATAATAGCTGAGAACTTCCCTGATCTGGGGAAGGAAAAAGGCATTGAAATCCAAGAGGCACAGAGAACTCCCTTCAGGTGTAACTTGAATCGATCTTCTGCATGACATATCATAGTGAAACTGGCAAAATACAAGGATAAAGAGAAAATTCTGAAAGCAGCTAGGGATAAACGTGCTCTAACATATAAAGGGAGACCTATAAGACTCGTGACCGATCTCTCTACTGAAACTTGGCAGGTCAGAAAGGAATGGCAGGAGATCTTCAATGTGATGAACAGAAAAAAATATGCAGCCGAGAATCCTTTATCCAGCAAGTCTGTCATTTAGAATAGAAGGAGAGATAAAGGTCTTCCCAAACAAACAAAAACTGAAGGAATTCATCACCACTCAACCAGCCCTACAAGAGATCCTAAGGGGGATCCTGTGAGACAAAGTACCAGAGACATCGCTACAAGCACGAAACCTACAGACATCACAATGACTCTAAACCATCTCTTTCTATAATAACACTGAACGTAAATGGACTAAATGCGCCAACCAAAAGACATAGGGTATCAGAATGGATAAAAAAAACAAGACCCATCCATTTGATGTCTACAAGAGACTCATTTTAGACCTGAGGACACCTTCAGATTGAAAGTGAGGGGATGGAGAACTATTTATCCTGCCACTGGAAGTCAAAAGAAAGCTGGAGTAGCCATACTTATATCAGACAAACTAGACTTTGAATTAAAGGCTGTAACAAGAGATGAAGAAGGGCATTATATAATCATTGCAGGGTCTATCCATCAGGAAGAGCTAACACTTATAAATGTCTATGCACCAAATACTTGAGCCCCCAAATATATAAAACAATTACTCAGAAACATAAGCAACCTTATTGATAAGAATGTGGTAATTGCAGGGGACTTTAACACCCCACTTACAGAAATGGATAGATCATCTAGACACACAGTCAATAAAGAAACAAGGGCCCTGAATGATACATTGGATCAGATGGACATGACAGATATATTTAGAACTCTGAATCCCAAAGCAACAGAATATTCTTTCTTCTCGAGTGCACATGGAACATTCTCCAAGATAGATCACATACTGGGTCACAAAACAGCCCTTCATAAGTACACAAGAATTGAGATCATACCATGCATACTTTCAGACCACAATGCTATGAGGCTTGAAATCAACCACAGGAAAAAGTCTGGAAAACCTCCAAAAGCATGGAGGTTAAAGAACACCCTACCAAAGAATGGGTGCCTGGGTCAACCAGGCAATTAGAGAAGAAATTAAAAACTATATGGAAACAAACGAAACAAATATATGGAAACAAATGAAACAAATATATGGAAACAAACGAAAATGAAAATACAACAATCCAAACGCTTTGGGATGCAGCGAAGGCAGTCCTGAGAGGAAAATACATTGCAATTCAGGCCTATCTCAAAAAACAAGAAAAATCCCAAATACAAAATCTAACAGCACACCTAAAGGAAATAGAAGCAGAACAGCAAAGACAGCCCAAACCCAGCAGAAGAAGAGAAATAATAAAGATCAGAGCAGAAATAAACAATATAGAATCTAAAAAAACTGTAGAGCAGATCAACGAAACCAAGAGTTGGTTTTTCGAAAAAATAAACAAAATTGATAAACCTTTAGCCAGGCTTCTCAAAAAGAAAAGGGAGATGACCCAAATAGATAAAATCATGAATGAAAATGGAATTATTACAACCAATCCCTCAGAAATAGAAGCAATTATTAGGGAATACTATGAATAATTATATGCCAACAAATGGGACAACCTGGAAGAAATGGACAAATTCTTAAACACCCACACTCTTCCAAAACTCAATCAGGAGGAAATAGGAAGCTTGAACAGACCCATAATCAGCGAAGAAATTGAATCAGTTATCAAAAATCTCCCAACAAATAAGAGTCCAGGACCAGATGGCTTCCCAGGGGAGTTCTACCAGACGTTTAAAGCAGAGATAATACCTATCCTTCTCAAGCTATTCCAAAAAATAGAAAGGGAAGGAAAACTTCCAGACTCATTCTATGAAGCCAGTATTACTTTGATTCCTAAACCAGACAGAGACCCAGTAAAAAAAGAGAACTACAGGCCAATATCCCTGATGAATATGCATGCAAAAATTCTCAATAAGATACTAGCAAATCGAATTCAAAAGCATATAAAAAGAATTATTCAGAATGATCAAGTGGCATTAATTCCTGGGCTGCAGGGCTGGTTCAACATTTGCAAATTCATCAACGTGATACATCACATTAATAAAAGAAAAGATAAGAACCATATGATCCTGTCAATCGATGCAGAAAAGGCATTTGACAAAATTCAGCACCCTTTCTTAATAAAAACGCTTGACAAAGTCGGGATAGAAGGAACATACTTAAACAGCATAAAAGCCATTTATGAAAAGACCACAGCTAACAACATCCTCAATGGGGAAAACCTGAGAGCTTTTTCCCTGAGATCAGGAACACGACAGGGATGTCCACTCTCACCACTGTTGTTTAACATAGTGTTGGAAGTTCTAGCATCACCAATCAGACAACAAAAGGAAATCAAAGGCATCAAAATTGGCAAAGATGAAGTCAAGCTTTCCCTTTTTTCAGATGACATGATATTATACATGGAAAATCTGACAGACTTCACCAAAAGCCTGCTAGAACTGATACATGAATTTAGCAAAGTCGCAGGATGCAAAATCAATGTACAGAAATCAGTTGCATTCTTATACACTAATAATGCAGCAACAGAAAGACAATAAAGAAACTGATCCCATTCACAATTACACCAAGAAGCATAAAATACCTACGGATAAATCTAATCAAAGATGTAAAAGATCTGTATGCTCAAAACTATAGAAAGCTTATAAAGGAAATTGAAGAAGATATAAAGAAATGGAAAAACATTCCGTGCTCATGGATTGGAAGAAGAAATATTGTCAAAATATCAATACTACCCAAAGATATCTACACATTCAATGCAATCCCAATCAAAATTGCACCAGCATTCTTCTCGAAACTAGAACAAGCAATCCTAAAATTCATATGGAACCACAAAAGGCCCTGAATAGCCAACGTAATTTTGAAGAAGAAGACCAAAGCAGGAGGCATCACAATCCCAGACTTTAGCCTCTACTACAAAGCTGTCATCATCAAGACAGCATGGTATTGGCACAAAAACAGACCCATAGACCAATGGAATAGAATAGAAACCCCAGAACTAGACCCACAAACATATGGCCAACTAGTCTTTGACAAAGCAGGAAAGAATATCCAATGGAAAAAAGACAGTCTCTTTAACAAATGGTGCTGGGAGAACTGGACAGCAACATGCAGAAGATTGAAACTAGACCACTTTCTCACACCATTCACAAAAATAAACTCAAAATGGATAAAGGACCTGAATGTGAGACAGGAAACCATCAAAACCCTAGAGGCGAAAGCAGGAAAAGACCTCTCTGACCTCAGTCGTAGCAATTTCTTACTTGACACATCCCCAAAGGCAAGGGAATTAAAAGCAAAAATGAACTACTGGGACCTTATGAAGTTAAAAAGCTCCTGCACAGCAAAGGAAACAACCAACAAAACTAAAAGGCAACCAACGGAATGGGAAAAGATATTTGCAAATGACATATCGGACAAAGGGCTAGTATCCAAAATCTATAAAGAGCTCACCAAACTCCACACCCAAAAAACAAATAACCCAGTGAAGAAATGGGCAGAAAACATGAATAGACACTTCTTTAAAGAAGACATCCGGATGGCCAACAGACACATGAAAAGATGTTCAGCTTCGCTCCTTATCAGGGAAATACAAATCAAAACCACACTCAGGTATCACCTCACGTCAGTCAGAGTGGCCAAAATGAACAAATCAGGAGACTATAGATGCTAGAGAGGATGTGGAGAAACAGGAACCCTCTTGCACTGTTGGTGGGAATGCAAATTGGTGCAGCCACTCTGGAAAACAGTGTGGAGGTTCCTCAAAAAATTAAAAATAGACCTACCCTATGACCCAGCAGCAGCCCTGCTAGGAATTTACCCAAGGGATACAGGAGTACTGATGCATAGGGGCACTTGTACCCCAGTGTTTATAGCAGCACTCTCAACAATAGCCAAATTATGGAAAGAGCCTAAATGTCCATCAACTGATGAATGGATAAAGAAATTGTGGTTTATATACACAATGGAGTACTGCGTGGCAATGAGAAAGAATGAACTATGGCCCTTTGTAGCAACATGGATGGAACTGGATAGTGTTATGCTAAGTGAAATAAGCCATATAGAGAAAGACAGATACCGTATGTTTTCACTCTTATGTGGATCCTGAGAAACTTAACAGAAACCCATGGGGGATGGGAAGGAAAAAAAAAAAAGAGGTTAGAGTGGGAGAGAGCCAAAGCATAAGAGACTCTTAAAAACTGAGAACAAACTGAGGGTTGATGGGGGGTGAGAGGGAGGGGTGGGTGGGTGATGGGTATTGAGGAGGGCACCTTTTGGGATGAGCAGTGGGTGTTGTATGGAAACCAATTTGACAGTAAACATATATTGGAAAAAAAAAAAAAGGATGCCTCCCAACCCCTTAATTCACAACAAACTCAAATCATATGTGTATCTTGTTGATTCTAGCTTCTTAGTGAAAAAGGAAGAAATGTCAGTCTAGTAAAAACAGCATTTGGTGGGGCACCTAGGTGGCTCAGTCAGTTGGGCGTCCAACTCTTGATTTCAGCTCAGGTCATGATCTTGTGGTTCATGAGTTTGAGTCCCGCGTCAGAACCTGCACTGGTGCGTAGGGCCTGCTTGGGATTCTCTCTCTCTTCCTCTCTGCCCCTCCCCTGCTCATGCTGTCTGTATCTTTCTCAAAATAAATAAACTTTAAAAGATGCTATTGAAAAAAACAAACAGCCCTTGTTTTGGAGATAAATTTGGATTCATATCTCAAGGCTGTCACTCATTCTTGAGCAGTGTGGCATGGAGCATATCACTTAACCAAGCAGACCTCAGTTTCTCATCTATAAGTTGGAGAAAATAAAGTCTTTTAGTACTACTGTATGAATCACAGTATGCAAAGTGCATATTCTCATGCTGAGTACTTAGTGGACACTCAATAAAATTCATTCATAACCATTATTTCCACACTTACTTCCCTTAAACTTGTGTAGTATTTCACTGTCCCAATCCATTTGTTCACACACATCAACAAATGGTAAATCTTACAGAGTGCAAGTATGAACAGGTTTCTTTTCTGGTTTAATGGTTCCAAATTGCTTACTGAATTAAAGTCCAATTCCTCCCTATTTAAGAATCTTCAGGCTCTAGCTCTGTCCTTCCTCTCCATGCTTTTCCCTCAGTGTCCTAAACAAATACCAGGCAAACTGGACTTTTGTGGTTCTCAAATATACCACGTACTCTTTAACTCAAAGTCCTGCTCACATTATTCCTCCTTTATCAAACTGATATCCCTGGCTGGATATTTTATTCTTTGAGTACTTTATTGGTACTTCTCAGGGTACTCATATTCGGTATAGTATTTCATTATTTGTACATAACTCACCTCCCTTTGAAGAGAGAAACTAGGCTATTGTTCATGTACCTACTCACCACTTGGCTAAATGATCACACACACACACACACACACACATTCATACACAGAGTTTTATTTTTTGAAAATGCCAACTAGACTTTTCCAGGAATTATTTTCACTTCCTCAACTTCTGATGAAGGGGTGGGAATAGACTGGGGAGAGCAAGGTGTATACAGAGTACTGATAGAGGCATTGCTGACTGAACTTCCATTTGGATTTCTCACAGCAGCGGAAAAAAGGAAGGGGTGACACAGTCATCCTAGAAATTGACCAGGTAAGACTTTAAGATCTGTTGATCAATTGCAATCAACCTCTTGGGAAACCCTTTACCAATTTGCTAAGCTTGTCCATATTTATTTTCTTCCCCAGAGCTACTTTCCTAACCTTCCAGTCTCCTCTAAACCACAGAGTAAACAAAAGATTTTAAACCCACCATTGAAAACTTAGGAATATACACACATGTAGTTAGTTATTTTATCTATTAGTTCATATTTGAGAATCTTATTTAAAATGGAATTTCTTTTAACCAAATCCAAGACTAAATTTTTATAGGTCTAAAATTTTTATAGGCAGCACCTAGTATAGTGCTTTGGATATAGTACAAATTCAGTATGTAATGGTTGAAAGAAGAATGAATTTATAGTATACAACTGCAGAACTTAATGTTGGTTAACTGCAGTGAGAAAAATGAGAAAAGGTAGAGTCACAGTGTGACATGGGGGGCTCAGCTCTCATCAATACTAACTAAATAAATCCTTGGGTGCCTAGTGTATTTAAGGATTTAAGTATCCCTAACTGAGTGCCTTGAGGATAGAGATAATATGTTATTTTGTATTGCTTGGTAATGTGCCAAGTCTTAAGATACTTTCTGAAGTGCAAGAGTATCCAGGAATCAGAAATATTAGAAGCTCCACTATTCAAGCAAATTACATATAGTTTGAATTCATAAAATTTTCAACGAACTCTTCTCAATTTATATTTCATAAGATAAAACTGCTGGCATTAAAATCCAGTTCCAGACCCACTCTTCTATTAAATATTGCAAAAACACAGGGGGCGCCTGGGTGGCGCAGTCGGTTGAGCGTCCGACTTCAGCCAGGTCACGATCTCGCGGTCCGTGAGTTCGAGCCCCGCGTCAGGCTCTGGGCTGATGGCTCAGAGCCTAGAGCCTGTTTCCGATTCTGTGTTTCCCTCTCTCTCTGCCCCTCCCCCGTTCATGCTCTGTCTCTCTCTGTCCCAAAAATAAATAAACGTTGAAAAAACAAATTAAAAAAAAAACCACAGAATAGTAATGGAAAGATCTTTAGAGATTATCCAGCCTATTTTTTTTTTAATGTTTATTTTTGAGAGAGAGACAGAGACAGAGCGTGAGCAGGTGAAAGTCAGGGAGAGAGGGAGACAGAATCAGCAGGCTCCAGGCTCTGAGCCCTCAGCACAGATCCCTACCTGGGGCTCAAACCCACCAACAGGGAGATCGTGACCTGAGCCGAGGTCCTCTGGCTTAACCAACTGAGCCACCCAGGCGGCCACAACCTATTTTTAATATCAGGAAAACTTAGGCCCACAAAGGGATCACATTAGCAGCAAAGGTCTCACTAAAAGACACGCAGAGTCCATGTCTCTCTCTGAATGTTCTACACACACACACACACACACACACACACACACACACACACACTTCTTGCCTTTCTGAAAATACAGAGGTCTTAAAAAGCCAAGGCTTCTGTCAGGCCAGAGGTACTCATTTAAACGTAACAAGTTTTTATTTGGCCCACGGTGTTTAAAACAAAATAAAAGCAGGAATATAGGAGGATGGTGACAGGCAAATGCTCTCGCAGTTTTTGCAACCTGTGGCTCATGTCCTTTCTACAGTTACCTCTATGAAGAGATACTCTGATGTAGTAGAAAGATCACGGGACTTTGAGGACACATGAATCTGAGATGAAATCCCGACTCCACCACTTACTATGTGGCCTTGGTCAGGCCACTTCTTTGAACTTTAGTTTCCTCATTAGTCAAATGGAGATAATTCAGTTTGATGGAAGGGTTTGAGAGGAAAGTAGGTCTAGCACACAGCTGAAGATCGATAAATATTTGTTAAATAAATGAATAACACAGTCGATGCTCAGTAACAAATGATCATGCATGATTGGAGTCCCTATCTCCTGGGGGCTCCAGACTGAAGGCTCTTGGCCTCCCTGGAAGCTTATTGGCCTCAAGCCCGGCCCTGAGTCTGCCCATTTCTTCCCAGCCTCACTCGGCGCTCGGTCCAGGGCTCGCAGAGAATTTCCTGGTCCTAGTTCTCAGGCCATCTTAGTACTGAGGCGTTGGACCCGTGCTCCGCCTCCTCTCCCCGTCCCTCCCATCAGAGCCAGAGTCGGAGGAGGCGGACGCGGCTCCTCAAACCACAACTCCACTACGGCGGTGCTCCCCCTGCCGTTAGCGTCCAAAGGGATTAAGCATTTCGTTTTTCTCATCTTTTTTCTCTCTCGGTTTCTAGTTCTCAGTCTCCCCTCACGGGTTCGAGTCCATTTCGCTTGGTGGTAAAGACCACACGCAGCCTTCTCAAACCCTTCGGCTCCGGACAGTTTAGAAGGCCGCGTTGCCTAGGAAACTGAGAAGGGCGTTGGAAAACGTCCACCCTGCGTCGCGTTTGCGCAGGCGCTCGCGGCCTGGCTTCCATTATCGCGAGAATCGCCTCCCGGAAGTTCCACGTCAGTCAGTCGGCCGGCAGCAGGTCGGTGGGTCTTTTAGGGTCTGCGTCGCCGGTGGCAAGTGCGGGCTCCCGGGCTCTGACCAACGGAGCGATGGTAGGTCCAGACCCTGCAGGAGGGAGCGGGGCCTTTTCGTCTGAGGCCAGCCTTGAGCTGCTGGAGTGCGGGCTGCGGATGCGGCCGCCGCCTCAGGCCTTGCGGGGTCCTGGTCCGGTTTGAGTTTTTTGAGGGAGGCGGCGGCGGTGGGGCCCAGGAATCTGAGGTGGTTTGGAGACGCAGTGCCTGGGCTTTGGCAAAAGTACCTCATTCTGCCCTTAACACGGTGGCAGCTGACCGTACTCTCATGTTGGGCTTGTTCTTACTATAATAGCGTGTGCTGACCGCACTGACGATCTTAAACAGAAAAGCATTCCCTCTGAAATAGGTAAATAAAGTGTATATGGAGTTCAAAGTGGAATTTCGAATGCTTTGGCATCCCACTTTAAGTTTCTAGGGGGCAAAGAAGGGTTAGGATGTTGCTTATAAAACTAGTGTGCTTTTCTGCATTTGCAAGTATAGTGGCTGGTAAGAATGGCAGTCAGGACAGATAGCACTTTTTTTATTGTCATTCTCACCCTCAAAAATACCCTAAAGTACTTTTGCCCAAGAGTGTTCTAATAAGAAGGAAAAAAGTACAATAGTGTGAGGATATGATTTCTGCAAAAAAGTAAGAAAGTCGGTATTCTGTATTTAAACATTATCCTGCACTTCCCCCACTTTTTACTTGTTATGGAGCATAGGTTCAGAGATTTTGGAGCTTGAAGAACTTGGGGATTAATAAATCCAAAATCTGTATATTGCGGTTAAAAAAAAAAAGTTTGCAAAAAGCTAATTGAGGCAGAGTTGGGATTACAGCAGAGGTTGAGTCCTTAGGGAAACTGGTGAAAGTTATGGATAATGGGTAGAGAAGCACACAGCGTTGCAAAAAATTCAGTGGGTTCACTAGAGACCACCTCTCCCCTATCCTTATCCATGAACTTCGTTGGGTCCCCAGGTTAAGGGCCCCGGAACAAGATCTCAGGTCTCTTAATGATCCTACGTCATATTGCCAGTGATCCGCTCTGGTCTGGGATCTGCTGCGCTTTCAGTAATGGACATTTTCTAACGAAATATCCTTCATTCTTTAGTACATTTAAAATCTTTTTTATGAGATACAAATACGAATTTATTTTTTCACTTGTTTACCATAGAGTGTTTATTATGTGCCCATGCAATTTGCTAATCATTTGCCTCCTAAGTCTTTCAACAGCTGGGAGAATGAGTTATAAGAAGTGTTTATGGAGCGGTTATGATAGGCCAGGCACTATTCTAACTGCTTAACACTGAATTTAATTCTCATAACACTAAGACGTAGATAAAAGTATTATCCCCGTTTTTCTTAATGTCGAACCTGAGAGAAGTTCTAAGTAAACTTGCCCATTATTGCATATTTGAAATGAGTGGCAGAACTGAAATTTGGGTGCAGCATAATTCCCTAGACCTGGATTATACCATCTGTCCTTAAACCCCATATCCAAATATAGAAGA
This sequence comes from Herpailurus yagouaroundi, assembly GCF_014898765.1. NCBI lineage: Eukaryota > Metazoa > Chordata > Mammalia > Carnivora > Felidae > Herpailurus > Herpailurus yagouaroundi. The sequence continues at coordinate 35,081,258 of NW_024412400.1, read as the reverse complement.
TGCTGTGGAGATAAAGACATGAGTAAAGCAATGACCCTGCCCTTAAGAAGAATCGACTCTATAAAGCAAAAAGAGATACATATACAAATGTTAAAGGTTAAAATTAACTTCTGTAAGATCCCTTAGGAAAGGATAGTTCTGGCTAAGGTAATCCAAAAGATTTTATTGGTGGCAGCAGCATTTAAGATGAGTCCTAAATGGGGACGCCTGGGTGGCTCAGTCAGTTAAGCGTCCGACTTCGGCTCAGGTCATGATCTCACAGTCCGTGAGTTCGAGCCCCACGTCGGGCTCTGTGCTGACAGCTCGGAGCCTGGAGCCTGCTTCGGATTCTGTGTCTCCCCTTCTCATTACCTCTCCCTTGCTCACAGTCTGTCTGTCTGTCTCTCTCTCTCAAAAATAAATAAACATTAAAAAAAAAAAAAAAGGGTCCCAAATGCATCCAGTTTTTGGAAAATGGAGGCATTTAGAACGAAGGGTACAGTATGAATATCTTACTCGTGTTTGTATCCTAGAGTGTCTAATACAGTGTCTCCTTCAAAGTAGTCACTTAAATGTTGGGAGAAATGTAACAAGAGATTTCATATGTGCTTTTTAAACTGGGATTTGTGAATTAGAGATACTTGGAAGTATTCTAGGGTTGCTTAGTCCCCCGGCCCAACTTTCCATAGCATCGCTTTTACTCAGTAATCATTAAACATCCATATGGTAAAATATATACAGTTTGTAAGTGATGGATTTCCTCATTTGCTAGAGGAAAAGTGTGAGATGTGCTGGCTTACGTGAAAGCCCCCACTGTGGTTCCTGGCACACAATAGACATTTCATGTTTGTTCACTCTGAAGAGACCAGCAAAAGGAGTTGAAATTTGTCATGCAAATTAATGAGGCAAAATTGAGAAAAGGATGAAGTAAAAAGTCCTGCTTCCCTGAATGACCAAGAAGTGTCAGGATGGTGATTTGACAGTAGAGAGTTTGAGATGGAGAGAAAGGCACACCAGTGGAAACATTTTTTGGAGATTGTAGAGAAGAGCCAAAGAACTCTGATCTTTTAAAGTAAAGAGATCTAGGTTATTGCTAAAAGTGGGAGAGGCGTGTATAGATGTGCTAACAGGGTTGGAAGTAGTAGATGAATAAAAGCCTTGTGAGGCGTTTGCTTTGTTTGATATCTCTGCTGAAAATATCTAGTGATCTTCATTTTGTGTTGAAAAGTAACCTTAAATTTCTGTTCGATTCATGATCATTCTGGAAGATTACAGAAATAAAGATTCCGCAGTAACTCAACTTGCCAAATAAACTTTTCGGTTGTGTTTAAAACCTGTCAAAGGGGAAACATTTTAAATCAGTCTTCCCCAATCTGTGTCCAAGAGCGAATTAAGACTAAATCCAAAGGTATCACTGTTTATAATGAATTAACTTTTTTTCTAGAATGGTAAGTATTCTTGGGAGAATTGAGAAAATACTTTATTCACATCATTTTCTTGTCTGTGGTGTAGATGAATCCAGGTTGAAAAAAGCTGTTTTACACTATTAGCATTTTCTGACTCAAGAGTATTTTAATTTTTGTTTAAAATTGTTCTAATTAGAATTAGGTTCTTGTATTAGATTACTAAGTAATGCATCAGTTAGGTTCCTAATTAAGTATGTTAGGTTCCTATAACTTTAAATCCATTAAAATGTTATAAATATTCCCATTTGCCTCCAAAGGCCTTTATGGACATGGATATAACCCATATTGATCACACATCCCATTCATCTAGTATTTACTAATACTATTGCCAAAATACTTTTCTCTGAAGAAATCAATTTTTTTATTGAGGTATAATTGAAATAATGTTATGTTAATTTCATGTGTACAATATAATGATTTAGCATATGTATATATTGTGAAATGGTCACAACAGTAAGTCTAATTAACATCCATCGCTATACGTGGTTAGAGTAATTTTTTTTGTGTGATAACTTTTAAGGTCTAAGCAACTTTCTATATACAACACAGTATTATTAACTAGTCACCGTGTTGTACATTATATCCCCAGGACTTAATTATTTTATTACTGGAAGTTTGTACCCTTTGACCTCCTCCATCCATTGTGCCCATCCCCACCCCTTGCTTCTGGCAACCACCGATCTGTTCTCTGAATGTATGAGCTTGAGCTGTTTAGCGTGTGTGTGTGTTTATTTTTTTTAAAGATTCTACATACAAGTGAGGTCATATAGTGTTTGTCTTTTTCCACCTTATTTGACTTAGCATAATACTATCAAGGTCCATCCATGTTGTCACAAATGGCAAGGTTTCATTCTTTTTTATGGCTGAATAATATTCCTGTGTGTGTATACAATGGAATATTGTATATAAATATATGTAATATGTATTATGTACATATACACAATGGAATATTATATGTATAGTATGCATATATTACATATGTTTTCTTTATCCATTCATCCATCAGTGGATACTTATACATTGTTTCGATGTCATGGCTATTGTAAATAATGCTACAGTGAACATGGGGGTGTATATATCTTTCCAAGTTGGTGCTTTCCTTGTTCTTTGGATAAATACCCAGAAGTGGAATTGCTAGGTCATACATATGGTAGTTCTGTTTTTAATTCTGGCAGAGGTGGGGGGGGGTGGCGGGGGGAGCCTCCACACTGTTTTCCAATAGTGGCTTCACCAATTTACATTCTAGCCAACAGTGCACAAGGGTTCTGTTTTCTTCACATCCTCACTGACACTTGTTATTTCTTGTCGTTTTGATAATAGCCCTTCTAATGGGTGTAAGGTGCTATCTCATTATGGTTTTGACTTGTGATGATTAGTGACATTGAACATTTTTCATGTACCTATTGGTCATCTGTAGTCTTCTTTGGAAAAATGTCCATTCAGAACCTCTGCCTATTTTTAACTAGATGATTATTTTTATTATTTTTTATTTTTTTGTTCTTGAGTTGTATGGGTTCTTTACATATTTTGAATATTGATCCCTTATCTAGATATATGATTTGCAGGTATTTTCTCCCATTCAGTAGGTTGTCTTTTCATTGATGAAATGAAATGAAATGAAATTCATTGCTGATGTTTCCTTTGCTGTGCAGCGTTTTATTTGATGTAGACCCACTTGTTAATTTTTGCTTTTGTTGCCTTTATTTTTGGTGTCAGATCCAAAAAAATCATCAAGACCAATGTCAAGGAGCTTACTGCCTATGTTTTCTTCTAGTTTTATGGCTTCAGGTTTTACATTCAAGTCTTTAATCCATTTTGAGTCAATTTTTGTAAAATTAACTATGGTGTAAGATAGTGGTCCAGTTTTATTCTTTTGCATATGGCTGTCCAGTTTCCCAAACATTTATTGAGGAGACCATCCTTTCCCCATTGTATATTCTTGGCTTCTTTTTGGCAGGCTAATTGACCATATATGCATGAATTTATTTCTGGGTTCTCTGTTCTGTTCCATTGATCTATGTGTTTTTATGCCAGTATCATACTGTTTTGATCGATATAGTTTAGGATTACTAAGACTTCATGAATAACACTTTAGAATATTTTCGAATAGGACACTCATGACATGGGCACAACATTGTGATTTAGTGGATATTTTATGTATGCTTACGTAGATACTCTGTAAACCAAGGGTTCTCAAAATGTGATCTGCAGTCTCCTAGGAGTCCCCCATTCTTTTTCAGGAGGTTCACAAATTAAAACTGTGTTCCTTATAGTAAGACACTAATGGCCTTTTTCACTATGTTGATAATTTGCACTGTTGGTGTAAAAGTAATAGAAGATAAAACTGAACTGGTATAGTGTCACCAAATTGTACTGTTAGTATATTCTTCATTACCAATTTTTTTTTTTTTTTTTTTTTGGTAAGTTAAAAGTCAGTGTCCTTAAGGGGTGCCTGGGTGGCTCAGTTGGTTAAGTGTCTAACTCTTGATTTCAGCTCAGGCATGATCTCATGGTTCATGAGATCGAGCCCCACATCAGGCTCTGGTTTCAGTTTTCATATTGCAACTAACCTTTAAGAAACTACCACTTGTCAAGTTTTAACGTGTATGAAAGAAGAATATTCATAGCTGTTTGAAAAAAGTTATTTAAATATTTCTCTTTTTCCATCTACATATCTTCATGAGACTAACATCAACCAGAACAACATATTGAAGGCCAAAGCAAATATGAGAAACCAGCTTTCTCCTATTAAGATAGAATGTAAAGAGTTTTGCAAAAATGTGAAACACTACCACTCTTCTCACTAAATTTATTTGGAATATATAGTTGTTTCTCATAAAAATATGTTAAGTTAATATGTAATGAGTTTATTTTTGTTATTTGAAAATGAATTAATAAGTATTTTTAAGTTGTTTCAATTTTAATATTTCACATGGTATCAATAGATATAAACTTCATAAACAAAAGCTTTTTAGTAAATTTTTTTAGAGTGTACAAGATTCCTGAAGCCAACAAGTTCGACAACAACTACTGTAAATTAAAAATAACTTAAGTACTCATATGTTTTTATGAGTGAAGAAGTAGGTGCTTTAGACTTGAAACTGTGCCTACAGTTTAGCAAAGTAAAACTGAATTGTTTTATAGGCCTATTAATGCATGTTAATGTAGTGTTTCAGTTGAGATCTCAAATATGTTTTATTTGGCGTAGCAATTTAATGTTTTGTGGGTTTTTGATGTTGTTTCTCCTTAGCCTCTGCGACTTGATATAAAGAGAAAGCTAACTGCTCGATCAGATCGAGTTAAGAGTGTGGATTTGCATCCTACAGAGCCATGGATGTTGGCAAGTCTTTACAATGGCAGTGTGTGCGTGTGGAATCATGAAACACAGGTAGGAATTTTTAAGGACTTTTTAGAAATAGTGTGTTAGACGGTGATTATAATGAAAGAGAAGAAATAGAATCCACTAGCTATATGCAGACTGCTTTCTCAAATAGATTGGTACAAAGTATTTTCAGTAAAGCAGAACTAACATTTATGGGGTAATAGCTTGTGGGATAAAACGTTTGGGTCTTGTCATACACAATATTTAAATGTTAAATTCTGACGTAGGTAGTATTAACTTTTCTTTGAAATTAAGGAAATTGCCACCAATATAAGGTCACTTGCTCTAGATAAAGTATTAAATTAAGTCAGTGAATATTCTAACGTTCCTAAGAATGGGATTTTTAATTTTATTTATTTTTCCCAAGTACTTGATATAATTATTTGCAGATAACTTTCAATCTGCCATATGAATTATAGAGTATGTCAGAGAAGTATTTATAGTCAGCTTTTGATTACACATATTAAAATATGCATTATACGGATTGTCTGCCTTACATGCTTGTTTTGCTCTTTTTCATCTGAGTAAATAATTAACTTCAAATTGGTTTGTCTCGTTTTCCTTTTTGTTGACCATTCTTAATCTTTTTCCTTCAAAATACAGAACATATAGTCAGCAATATTCCATACGCTTCTGTGTCTACTTATACAATAATTACCTTCAACATCCACGTTTAAGTTCTTAATACCCGACAAACCTCACATTGAATAATTTAAGACGGCAAAAATAGGCTTAGGAAATCAAGGCCAGGAATAAACGTAAAAACACCGTTATAGTCTTATGTCACTAATGACACAGAATGACTGCACACTAAACCAAAACCCCATCAGTGACAATTTATACACATTAACACTTTGTTCTCTGCTTTATGCTACTGCTGATAACATTGTTTGACACGTAGGAAGCACTCAATAATTACTTTTTGAGCTAATGAATAATGAACATTCCATTTATCCCTATTTCACTGTATCAGGAATTCTCACCTCTGCAATTTCACATCTTCATCTTGTGAATCCGTTTGTATTAATGGAAATAATATGCTTGGTAATTGCTTTTTTTTTGATCTACTCCTGCATTCACACATTTAAAATCTTTGTGGTTTTAAGCTAAACAGATATGTTGGTGCCTCCCCGAGCCCTCACTGCGCTTCCTAATTCTTCCTGGGGATCCCTTGTCTCCCCTCCATTTAGCCATGTCTCAGCTGTCATTTCACTGTAGTGTGTTCTCAATCCCAGGTGTACTTCCCTTACCCTTCTCTAGGTTTTCCTGTAACGTAACTCTGCTTTATCTTTACTCACTTTGCCTCATGTTTCTCTTTTGTGCCCTCCTATGCCCTCTGGCAGGGCCGCTTGCTTCCACTTTCATAATTTACCTCATTGGTAACTTGTCTAATTTCCTTCTTTCCTTCAAGAATGGCGGTTCTGAGGTGGACAGGGATTATCCTAGTCTTATTTCCTACTGTTACTCCAAGTGCATATCTGACAGATTTACACTCAGTAAGTCTTTGTTGAATGGTTTGTCTCTTTTGGTTCTCCTTGCTTTTTCCCCTCTATCACCAACAGAAGCTACTTGGCACTCATGTATATTGAGAGCAAAATTCTTGAAAGAGGCAAAAAGTTTTTGGAAGTATATTCAAATGTACTTGAATTTCAAATACATCTTTGAGGTGGTGAGTCCAATGATTAAAAAAATCAGTATGTTGGAATTTGAAGCCATCCTGCCAATTAAGTGGTGTGGGCAAGCCTTTTAATCATGTTAAGGCTCAGTTTAATTATCTAAAATGAAGATGATATTGTTGCCTTCCCTATATCACAGGAGTATCAAAAGGATTAAATCCAATTAGATAAAATTGTGTGTGAGACCTGTAAGGTACCATACAAGTATTAATCATTAGTTTCCTGACTTACATTGAGTGTTTGTTGAGTGTATAGCCTTTCCTCCTGTTTAGACTGTTTAGATTCTAGAATGTGGAGACCGTCTCTTGTGTTATTTGTATCAGTCATAGCACTTAACATGGACCTGAACCATGACCGTTCTGCAGCTGCTTTATGTCTGCAGCTGCCTCATGTGTACGGCTCAGCAGATCCCTGGATTTATTGACTACTCATAAGCTTTCGTGGATTTGTCCATCATCTTAGAGACTGCATGTTCTTTCTGCTCTCAGTGTCTGTATTGTAATCAACTGACAGTGGTTGTACAGGTTGGAGCTTCCCCATTTAATGTCTTTGTGTGAAGAATCTTTGAGGTCTGTCTCTATTCTTTTTTTTTTTTTTTTTTTTTGTAACTTAGTTTTTGTTTGTTTGCTTGTTTTAGTATAGTTGACATACAATGTTACATTAGTTTCAGGTTTACTGGCTTCTGTTCTTTTTATTTAGTGCACATGGTTCATCAGTTAGTAAGATTGTACTTTTTTCCATTACTCTCTGGTACAAAAAAAGATATTGCAAAATGATAGCTTGATTTTCAGAATTTTAAAAAATAAGGCATCAAAGTAGAGGACAAAAAGATGCATTTATCCCTGTTCTTTCTAGGAGGGGTCTCCTAGTTATCTACTTTTATCCTGTATATATTATTCCATTCTGAACAACTTGAAGAGATACCTCAATCACTGTGTAAAGCATAACTTCACTAAAGACAGGTAAACAGCATTTGTATGGAAACAGATTGCTGAGATGTACAAAACAACTGCATCTTTTTTAGGAGTTTATTTTGTGAGTTGACGGGTTTAATTTTAAAAAGAAAACTAAGCAGGGGTGTTGGGTGGCTTAGTCGGTTAAGCGTCCAAATCTTGGTTTCTGCTCAGGTCATGATCTCACAGTTCGTGAGTTCAAGCCCTGCATCGGGCTCCATGCTGACAGTGCAGAACCTGCTTGGGATTCTCTCTCTCTGGCCCACCCCTGTTTGTGGTGTCTTTCTTTCTCTAAATAAATAAGTAAGCTTTAATAAATAAACAAACTAAGCCAATTTATTCAACAAATAGTTGTTACACACTGGTTGTTTGCCAGCCACTGTTCTAAGCTCTGGAAATACAGTGGTGAAAAGATTCCTGCCCTCAGGGAGCTTAGTAGGAAAGATTGACATTAAACACATAATTACGAAGGTGCTGTGTTTTGAAAGGGGAGTGTAAGGATCTGTGGGTAGGTTTTCAGGAGGAGGAAAGGTAAGGCTGGGAGTAGCCAAAGGTGAGGCTAGAGAGAAAGGAAAGGGCAGGCTGGAGCACAGGGGATCTGGAATTTCATCTTGTGGACATTTGCTCTCTTTTATCCTTTGTAAGTATTTTAATTTTGAAACTGTTAAAGAAGAGAAGATTGGTCTGTGTTTTTCATTTGATTGTTGAACTTTTGTATTTTAGCCTGAAAATATTTTTAAATTAGAAGTGATCTAAATAAATAGATGTTTTAAATATAACAATAGATTCTTCAGTTATTTTCTCATAACTCAAAGTGTATGTGTTTTTATTAATTTTAAAGACATTGGTGAAAACATTTGAAGTATGTGATCTTCCTGTTCGAGCTGCAAAGTTTGTTGCAAGAAAGAATTGGGTTGTGACAGGAGCGGTAAGTAATTCTGTGAATCTCTAATCCCTTCGGTTCAATTTCTGAACTGGTCAGTGATAATGTGGATGATTTAATTCTTGATTTCTTAATTAGTGTAATGTTTTGAAGTTTGGACTTTAATCCTTGAGCCTATAATCCACTTTTCTTGTGCAGTTGACTTCGTAACAGTAGTAATGACTTCTAGATTTTCATTTCCAGGATGATATGCAGATCAGAGTGTTCAATTACAACACTCTGGAGAGGGTTCATATGTTTGAAGCACACTCGGACTACATTCGCTGTATTGCTGTTCATCCGACCCAGCCTTTCATTCTCACTAGCAGCGGTAAGAAGTGACTTCTTTTGGTTACGTGCATCTCTTTGAGTCATTCATTTTCATTCAGCGAGACGTGCAATTCTTTCACTGCCATTACAAGTAGAGTTCTAATTCCAAGCAGCCTTTAAACTATTTAAATCCGTTAGCGTGCTATCAATGCTGCTTGCTTTTGTATTTAATGAAATATCAACTCTGCTTAGGATTTGTATAGCGCTTGTTCTAGTTCCTGTCAGGGAAGGCCTACAGGTCTAGATGATTAAACATCTGAACAGAAAGCTAATTTACATGCTGGTAAGTGAGTTTTTGCTGGATTGCCATATACCCTATTCAGGTTATACTTGGGCTACTTTGCTCTCTGGTATTCCATCTAAAACAGTGGACTCTTTGGAGGGCAATTAAGACAAGTTGCATTGCATTGGTAATGGTTCTTTGAAACATTTTTAAGTTAAAATTGAGAGAAGTAATTCAAAGCTTTTTTCAGCCATTCATATAAGAGGGATGCTTATTCCCTAGTTACCGACCTCGTTATTCAGTCATACTTAGATTCTAATCAAACTTGTGTTACTCTTTTGTCATTCTGTAAAGCCCACTGAGGCTTTCTTAAATTTTCTCATGAAACTTTTGTATTTGCCATTAGTAATTTCTGTATCTTATCTCCGCTCTTGTGTAGAGAGTTAAGTTTATTCTTAGGATAAATAAGGATTTTGAAAAATGTTTTCAGTTCTGATTCTTTAAGTCATGGAATGTATGATTTCTCTTAGATTTGCTGCCTTAAAAAGCACAGAGACTGCATCTTAGTTCTGACTGAAAGAAATATAAATTGCAACTAACTTAAGACTTTCTTTTGGCCTAGATGACATGCTTATTAAGCTCTGGGACTGGGATAAAAAATGGTCCTGCTCACAAGTGTTTGAAGGACACACCCATTATGTTATGCAGATTGTGATTAATCCCAAAGATAACAACCAGTTTGCCAGTGCATCTTTGGACAGGACCATCAAGGTAGGGTGTCCACTATTTGTATCAGTTATGGTGGTGAAATACAGTTGTTTAGGTGTTTTACTACTGGCTACCCAGAAAGTTATTCCTGATTATAAGTTTCTCTCAAAAGCTTGTATTGAAGTCAAAATAGGATCTCTCACTTTGATCCAGAAGGACATATTCTGTTTAGAAGAATATTGTAGCAACTTGGCGCTCTTTTTTTTTTTTAATATGAAATTTATTATCAAATTGGTTTCCATACAACACCCAGTGCTCATCCCACCAGGTGCCCTCCTCAATAACCATTACCCACCCACCCCCCATCAACCCTCAGTTTATTCTCAGTTTTTAAGAGTCTCTTATGGTTTGGCTCCCTCCCTCTCTAACTGCAACTTGGTGCTCTTAATGGAAGGAGTGTTTTTCCATATCAAACCAGTATACTGAAAGACTTTTAAACCACCTAAACCACCGCAAACCCAGAATAAGAAAAATGCCAGAATCTTCTGTTCCCTCTCCTTTTAGTGTATTTCCTCTATTTCCTGTTTCCTTTTAGTGTATTCATTGTTGACCTCTGCTGATTGTTAATCTATTTTACATTTAAATTTCATCTGCCTCCATTCTCTTTTTCTTATTCTACTTCTCCATACTGCTGCCAATTATCTTTCTATAACATGGGTTTCATCTCTCAGTTTCTAGTCTGAGAGTAAAGTTCCAGTACTTTAGTGTGGACTACAAGGGTTTCCAAGACTAGCCACAGCTAATATGATGAGACATTTCCTATAACCCTGGTCTATCCACCATTCTCTAGAGATGCCATGAATGTTCACATAATCATATTCAGCTATTACCTCTGCTTGTGACACTCTCTATTCTCCCTTTTGATTTTTTTTTCCCCCTCTAGAGAACTACTTATCTTTCAAGGCTTAGCACAATTATTTACTCTGAGAAGCTCTTTCAGACACCCATTTCATCTCCAGACAGAGGCAGTCCTGCTCAGTCCCTTCCTTCCATTCCTTTTGTCTCCATTATGGCCTTCATTTTGAATGATAACTGATGTGTGTATGGCAATCTGTATCCCCCCGAAATGTTGATGTTTGGGGCAGGAACTATGTGTCACCTCCACTCCCTCAAACAGATACTCAGTAGCAAGCAACACAGTACCTTGCTTGTACTAGATGCTTAATACAAGATGCAAGAATGCAGCCGTACTCCTTTTTCCATTATGATTTTTAAAATGTCTCTACATGTATAGATTTAAAATTATATATTGCATTAACTTTTGCTTACGTGTGTGTACTGACGTCTGTATAACATTTTTGTTAGTTTTCCTTTAACTTATAGAAAATGGTACATGTTATTTGTGTGATAATTATTAAATGATACCTCTCTGAATATCTTAGCGTTTTGGCCTTATTTTTTTCCTTTTGCTGGGTTGTCCTGGCTTTTGACATAAGTTGGAAACTTTGAATTAGTTTCAGACTTGCGTCACTAAATTAGGTATATCATGAAAACATAAATTGTCTTATCTTTGGCTCTAGTAAAGTGTGTTTGATCCAGTCAATGGTAAACATTTGTTTACACATCTTTACCCTCCCCTCCCGTGTAGGAGGCACTCAGGAAATATTTGTAAAGGTAAAGCTCAATCCTAGTGCTCTAGTAATGTTTGACTACTTTTACAACTTAAAATTTTTTAGTTAGTGGTAATTTTCTCTTTTTAATAGACCTTCTTAAATTCACTTTCATGATCTTTATGTTAAAATTCTCATAAAATCATTTCTTACCCTTAAAGTATTATTCTTCACACTATAGCCTATGGACCATTGGGGTTTCTATTAAAAATCTAGATTTCTGGGGAATCTCTAGGGATAAAGAAAAATCTCTAGGGATGAAGCCTGGAAATTGGAATTTTCAGAGAATGCCATAGTTATTCTACCCCCTAGAAATTCAAGTAAAGTAAGAAACAACAGAAACAAATGGGTTAAAAAAATGTACATTCTTTAATTTCCCTCCCCTGTGCTTTGGTGTTTTATATAACATGTCAGAAGTGTGGTGGATCTGCCTTGTGAAAGGCGAGTCACCATATTGAATGTCAGATGCTGTCGTTCTCTAAAGGTGTGGCAGCTGGGGTCTTCCTCCCCAAACTTCACTCTGGAGGGACATGAGAAAGGCGTGAATTGCATCGATTACTACAGTGGTGGCGACAAACCATACCTCATTTCAGGCGCAGATGACCGTCTTGTTAAAATATGGGACTATCAGGTACAGTTTTTTCATAACCTTACTTTGCCATATGTTAGACATGGATTTCGTTGTTTCTTACAGGACAGTTAAAACTTGGGTTATTGAACTCCATTCATAGCACAAATAATTTCAGGCTTCAGTATTTACACCTAAACAGTGATCCCAGAGTTCTCCATAAAAATGAAAACAAATGCCTGTCAAGGTTTTAGAAATAAAATGCCATCATGTTTATTTTTCATTTAAAAGTAGAAATTAGAAATTTAAACATTTGATTAAAATGAATTATTACATCCTCTAATATCCTCACTGGTAAACTTTTGTTTATAATTGGAAACTAGCAGATTAATAATATCATGACACAGCCATGCTATAGCCATTTTGCCACATAGACTTTGCAAACCTAGTTATGATTTCTTGTTACTATGCTTTGTATCTCTAAGAGACAGATTCAGTTTCTGTTTTTTCTTTCTCACATCAACATGTCCATAAACAGTTAATAAAATGAAGCCTAGGGGCGCCTGGGTGGCTCAGTCAGTTGAGCGGCCGACTTCGGCTCAGGTCATGATCTCACGGTCCGTGGGTTCAAGCCCCGCGTCGGGCTCTGTGCTGACAGCTTGGATGGAGCCTGGAGCCTGTTTCAGATTCTGTGTCTCCCTCTCTCTGTGACCCTCCCCCATTCATGCTCTGTCTCTCTCTGTCTCAAAAATAAATAAACGTTAAAAAAAAAAAAAATGAAGCCTAGAAAATCAGTGTTACTTAGAACCTTATTCAAATTTGTGCTTAAGTACAGAAATAAAAATATGAAAGACATTACCTTAGGAATTTGGCGAGAAAATATTCAAATGAACACCAGATCTTTTGAGGTGTGTGTGTTTTCTTCTTTAAATAGGATGGTTGCAATTACATTTCCCTGTATTATCAAAGAGTTAGAGAAAGTATGCACACGATAAGATAATTGTGTTTCAAAACTTTCTGTGTCGAATACTATATAGATTGTCATTACTACTATCATTTATAACGTATGTGCACTGGAAAAATTAAAGATAAGTTACTTTTCACACACAAAAAATGTTTTCTGTGTCTTGCTGTCTTTTGATTACAGAATAAAACTTGTGTACAGACACTGGAGGGACATGCCCAAAATGTATCTTGTGCCAGTTTTCATCCTGAGTTGCCAATCATCATCACAGGTTCAGAAGATGGTAAGTTAGAAATGTATGTTTATTCCTGTGCTTTTAATTACAAAGTAGATATTTAAGCCAGGTAGTGCCCGGCATTGTAATTAGGTTTGCTGTTTTTATCAGAATAGAATATTTGAGTTATAAAATGAAGGGACATTGTTATTGTCATCGTCGTCATCATCCTAATGTGTTTTGACTCTATTATTTAAATAAGAGGACACCCAGAAGTCCTAGCGAAAAACTGAAAAAGCCTGTCAATGCTTTGGAGTCTACAAACTTGGGGTCAGATTCAGGCACTGCCACTTCATGGATGTGTGGTTTGGGCAGATTATGAAATGGGAACAGACATATCCACCTCACAGGATTATAGTGAACATAAAAGATCATGTGTATCAAGCATCTGCAGGTACATAGTAGGCACTGTGCCCGGGAAATACATTATTTCACACAGAAAATCACATTTCTTACCTGTAATTTTCTGTTTATTTGTTACTTGATAAAATCACCTACAGACTGTAGATCAAAACTTTACGCTGCCAGGAAGCTAATAAAAAAAGGACTTCGCTGTGGCTGGTTCATCTGACCTAATCCATCGTTAGATGTTCAAATTAAAAGGGAGTGTTCACATTGTTCTTTTTAGGAACCGTGCGTATTTGGCATTCAAGCACGTATCGCCTAGAGAGCACATTAAATTATGGAATGGAGAGGGTGTGGTGCGTGGCCAGTCTTAGAGGATCCAACAATGTCGCTCTGGGCTATGACGAAGGGAGCATCATTGTTAAGGTAATCTCTAATTATACTCTCTCTGGGGGCGCCTGGGTGGCGCAGTCGGTTAAGCGTCCGACTTCAGCCAGGTCACGATCTCGCGCTCCGTGAGTTCGAGCCCCGCGTCAGGCTCTGGGCTGATGGCTCAGAGCCTGGAGCCTGTTTCCGATTCTGTGTCTCCCTCTCTCTCTGCCCCTCCCCCGTTCATGCTCTGTCTCTCTCTGTTCCAAAAATAAATAAACGTTGAAAAAAAAACCAAAAAAAACCAAACTTTAATTATACTCTCTCTGAATAAATGAACATAGTGGAAGCAGTTTTCCTTGTATTTTTGTACAGTCATCTTCTAAGTCACCAGTTTTATTAAACTGGCTCTTCTTTCATTAAGCAAGCGCAAGAGATTAAACACTGGAGGTTTAAAATGAAAGGATGGAGGGATAACTGGGTGTATCAGTTGGTTGGGTGTCCGACTTCGGCCCAGGTCATGATCTCGCAGTTTGTGGGTTGGAGCCCCGCGTCGGGCAGCTCGGAGCCTGGAGCCTGTTTCGGATTCTGTGTCTCCCTCTCTCTCCGCCCTTCCACTTCTCATGTTCTGTCTCTCTCCCTCTCTCCCTCTCTCCCTCTCTCTCTCTCTCTCTCTCTCTCTCTCTCTCTCTCTCAAAAATAAATAAACATAAAAAATAAAAAAAAAATAAAGTGAAAGGATGGAGCCCTCTGTTAAACGAAAATAGAAAGTGTTTATTTTGTGGTTTTATTTGTTTTTTTATTGCTACGAGCCATTTGTTAATTCTTCTAGCTTGGTCGGGAGGAACCTGCCATGTCCATGGATGCCAATGGAAAGATAATTTGGGCCAAGCATTCAGAAGTCCAGCAGGCCAACCTAAAAGCAATGGGAGATGCTGAAATTAAAGATGGAGAAAGACTGCCACTGGCAGTAAAGGATATGGGCAGTTGTGAAATATACCCTCAGACCATTCAGCACAATCCTAATGGGCGGTAAGTCAACCACAATCTCTCTCTGAGCTTCTATGTTGTTAGATATGTGGGTTTGCAAATCCACAGCATATGCTGCTCTTCCTCTAGGGTGGGCATTCCTCATGAGCTTTTGCCCTGGCCTCACAATCCTCAGCATGGCCACAGGCAACCCTACCAGTTGATTAAGTTGGCATGCAAGGGGAAAGCATATTTGCCTTCCTGGCTTTGTCCCACCATGCAATTTTGAACAGTTAAATAGTTTTGTATTTACTCATTTTAAATGTGTTGGGTTTGTGTCCTTGTGCTTCTCTGAGGGCAGGTAACATGTACTTAGGTGCTCTAAATACTTACTGACTTAAGAAGAAAAGCAGACTCTGAAGTTTGTGTCCGTTGAAACAATTTGGGTTGGGATGAGCACTGGGTGTTGTATGTAAGCCAATTTGACAATAAATTATATTAGAAAAAAAGAAACAATTTGGGGACTGGTAATAATTCTGCTTCTTAGCTATAATTTGAACCATCAGTTTCGTTTCTTAAGATTTAGAAAGCACCCAACATCTTGTCAAGAGAGGAGTTTCAAGCATGAGTTTTAATTAAGCCTGTGGTTCTTTAAAAGTCACTTACAATAGATCTGGGCATCTTATAATTCAGTGCTGAGTATTGAAAAAGACAAATTATGTAAACCAGGTATGCTGCCTCATTCAGTAAATGGCATCCACAGTTATTTCTAATGTAATTTTCTTAGGAAGATTAAGAATGCATAATAAATATCACAAAGCTTTTTCTTCCTATAAGTTTTGCATTTCAGCATTGGCAATCTGGTAGCAGCCAATACAGCCAATGCAACTTTAAATAGAGTTGTTTTATATCTGTGGAGAAACTGTTACTCGACTGTGCAACATCCTGTTTTTACTGATTATTTAAATGTTAAAATACTCTATTTTGATAAACTTAACAGTCATTAAAAATGAGTATTTTTATTCATTTGAGTGATGTGCTTTAAAATTAAGATAGTCTTGCAACAAATAGTGCCTCCTAATGGTGTAAATGTAATGAGCAAAGTTCTAGGCATCTTGGTGCTCAACAAGTATCCGTTGTATTATTAGAATCCTCCCCCTGTGCATCAGCAGCCATTCTTGTCTTCCTGCCTCAAGTCTCCTTTGCTTATAAGAGAAGGCCACTGCAGTAAGATTTTTAGCAAATGCCCATGTTCATGATATGTTTTGGGATTTGTTGATAAAATATTTATGTCTAGCTCTGTATTTGAAGAAATGTATAACTTCAGAAGATACTAGATTCAATTATAAATGTCAACTGAAGGGGCGACTGGATGGCTCAGTCGGTTGAGCGGCCGACTTCAGCTCAGGTCATGATCTCGTGGTCCAGGAGTTCGAGCCCCGCGTCAGGCTCTGTGCTGACAGCTCAGAGCCTGGAGCCTGTTTCAGATTCTGTGTCTCCTTCTCTCTGGCCCTCCCCCATTCATGCTCTGTCTCTCTCTGTCTCAAAAATAAATAAACGTTAAAAAAAAAAATTTTTTTTAAAAGTCAACCAAAGTAGCATTTGTCATCAGAAATATTTTATTATGCAGAGGAATCAGTGTTTCATAACTTCCACATGTCAGTGATCCTACTCTCTCTCTCTGGCTTCCATAATTTCCAGGTTTGTCGTGGTGTGTGGTGATGGCGAGTACATCATCTATACAGCAATGGCCCTGAGAAACAAGAGCTTTGGATCTGCCCAGGAGTTTGCATGGGCCCATGATTCTTCAGAGTAAGTTTTGGCTTGTGCTGTCCCGCTGGCCCTGACTGCAGATGGGTCATCTGTGTGCGGCTGTATGAATCATGTTCCCAGGGCTCGGTGTTGGCTGTGCTTCTGCCTTTCAAGAACAGTTCTCACCAGAGCTGTCTTTGCCCTTTCTGTGTTCAGTATGCAGCACGCTCACTCAGGCTGATCCACTAATCCCATTAAACTGGGGGCCCAGCACCCATTTCCTTGATGGAGCCTGCATTTGGGCCTGGTGCTTATGGGCTCAAGACGAAGTAGGCTTTCCCTATGAGCTGATGTCCTGAGCTGCTGCTAGGATCCCGAGGTAGTTGGGAGAGACTACAGTCTGATGTCATCTTGATGCTAACTTCATTGAATCTTCTTTAAAACGTGTTTCCTGTGATGTTACCCACCCCCTATATTTAAAACAAATTCTGTTTGAATTTAGAGTGTTCATAAAATATTCTTATTAAAAACAGGAAAAATCATTTAACTCTGAATTATCATATTAGATACTGGTTATTTATAATTTCTTGTAATTATTTATATTAGATACTGGTTACTGAGCGGTTCTTTTTTGATTCCTTTTTGTGCTCATAATAAACACCAGGACTTCCCCCCAATCCCCCCACCTGACCACACAACTGATGTACATCTTCATAGTTTTCTTAGTTTTGTTTCCTCCATATTTTTTTATTGCCCCTGCCCTCAACAGAGTAACCTGAGCCTCAGTGTTGCATGTAAGATGCATGTTTTTAAATTTTTTAACAAAAGATACACTGAGAGTAGGAATTGGTTTTGATCTTTTCATAAATTTCCTAAATACACTCATATATACACAGTTCCATTTCTAAATGTATTTTGTTAACCATCCTAAACAAAATTATAGTTCATGAATTCTTACTTCTCTCACCATACCTCTCTGTTTTGATAGTTCACTTTTTTTTTTTTAGCTTTATCCAGCTAAGGTCCTGTTCAGCATCTTTCCTATCTTGATAGGAACACTCATCAGATCACTTCCTTAAATACTCTTGAATGTCCAGCAACAGCCACAGTCCCCCTTTTTCAAGACGCCTGAATATACACAGTGTTGTAAGTTGTTGCCAAACGTGGCTAACTTCTTGAGCCACTTAACAAAAGTTTTTATTTTTTAAGTTGCCTGTATTGAAGTATAATTTATACAGAATTAAATGTACTATTTTAAGTGAACATTTCAGTGACTTTAGGCAAATGTATACAATCTATAACCGCCAGCACAAAGACAGAGAACATTTCTACCATCCCCAGAAAATCCTCGTTTTCCCTTAATAGTCAGTTCCCTGGCCCCAGTCACTGATTTGCTTTTTCTCACCATGTGGATTAGATTTATCTTTAGAGTTTCATATACATGAAACTCCAATATCCAGTCTATATGTCTGGCTTCTTCTGTTCAGCACAGTATTTTTGGGATTCGTCCATGTTGTTGCATGAGTCAGTAATTGGTCGCCTTTTTTGCAGAGCGGTGTTCCATCGCATGAATGTACCACAGTTGGTTTAATCACTCATCTACTGAGGGATGTTGGGTCTTTCTCAGTTTTTAAAATAGCTTGCAAACCCTAATAATTTGTGTAACAGACTGTGAAACTCATAAGTCATTACTCAAGTATACCTGAAGATATTTCTGACATTCGATGGAAGTATGGTTTGGTACATAACATGCTGTGTTTGCCTGCCTTTTCCCCCCAGATACGCAATAAGAGAGAGCAACAGTGTTGTGAAGATATTTAAGAACTTTAAGGAAAAAAAATCCTTTAAACCAGATTTTGGAGCAGAAAGTGAGTGCTATTTATAAATGATAGATTTTTTAGAAGCTTTGCAATGGCTCAGAAACATCTACCCAAAAATCTTTTTTCTTTTCAGGTATCTATGGAGGCTTCTTATTGGGAGTCAGATCTGTAAACGGCTTAGCTTTCTATGACTGGGACAATACAGAACTCATACGCAGAATTGAAATTCAGCCCAAACATGTGAGTTTTCCCTCCACTGTCACTTTTAGAATGTGTAACTTTGTGAGGAGCTCTGAGTCCCTGAGGCAAAGAAATGTCCTTGTACCCAGCTGTCCTGGTTCCATTGTGTTGGACACAGTGTCATTTACTTCAAGATTGCTTAGAAAATCAGACTTGCAGTATTTGAATGAGGTGGTAGACATTGGGTATTTTGAAAAGCAGGAAAACTTAGACAAATGCCAAGTGCTATTCATATTTTAAATGGCGTTTGACAGAGTATGAAAAGCCTGCTTTGAAGACAAGAAGTCAGAAAGGTCTTGACTTGGAAAGATCCAGGATCAGATCAGAAAGCCTTTTCATAGTTTCCCTGATGCTATTTAAACTTTAGGTAAATGTCTCCAGTGACAAAGTTTTCTACCTTATGGAACTACCTGCTTCTTTGACAGCTTTCATTGTAACAAAATTCTTTGGAGACAAATCCACCTCTCTTGGGTCCTGGTTCTATCTTTTATAGCATGCATTCTCAGTGAGCACTAGTACCCCAACAGCAAAAATTGCTTCTTGAGGATGAAGAAAATTTTATCTATAAAGCATAGATATTCACATGTATTTATATGTTATGCAAGTATATATATGTGTGTATATACAGTGTGCATATATGTTATATAATTTTATACATAACATGTATTATATAATTGCATATGTATAATATATATATAGTATCTATGGATTTAAAATTTTGTAGGTGAGGGTGATTAGGAGAAAAATGTCTAAAAACATTCCTGGGTGGGTGGATGTGGGTGATAATGGGAAAAAAAAAGGCTGGGAAACACTGTTCTAGAGCAATAGCGAATAGGCTGCTGCTCCTAAATTACATTATATCCACTGTTCACTGACAGTTTCCTTCCTGTCTCCCTTTAGTCTTTCCATTTCTAGACCAAATAGCCCAGCCCACCCTCTAAATGCATATACATACACATGTGTGTGTACATATATATGTGTGTTCGTGTATCTGTGTACGTATGTATATACCCGCTATGCACTACATAAAATTGTGCAATGCGTACTTACTGTCCTAAGACGAATCTTGTAAGAAACAAAGTGTATGCAGTTTGTCATACCACTCGGAAATCCGAAACCATTTGTCTGTTCTGTTTGTCATGTCGTAGATTTTCTGGTCTGACTCTGGAGAGCTGGTCTGTATTGCCACCGAGGAGTCATTTTTTATCCTTAAGTATCTGTCGGAGAAAGTCTTGGCTGCACAGGAAACACATGAAGGAGTTACAGAAGATGGCATTGAAGATGCCTTTGAGGTGACTGCATCAGCACAACTTTACCTTCGTTCTTAAATGATTTATATTCGTGTAACCTGACTTCACTGATTTTAACATTCTGTTAAGTTAGGTTTGAGGAAAGTAAACATTTAAGGAAGTCTGGTGAAATGTGAAGATTAAAGCCTTGGCTCAAAGATCAGAGTTTGAAAGTATATATGTTTAAAAGATATTTATTTGTACTTTGATTTTAGGGAATCTTCAGATGACTTTGATATCTTTCAGTAAGGAAATTAGAAGGTGTTTTGGTCTTAAGACATTTTACCCAGTGATTTAAATGAGCTCTCAAATGGTAAAGATAAATCACCTATTGTGGAGATATTCCTGGAAGATTTTATGAAATACTTCCTATTCCAGTTTCATGTATATAAGAAATTTAGATCAACACTTTTTAGATCACAGCTTTGATGCAGCAGTGAGATTTTATATTATAAATACTCATCCAGGAATCTGTTTTTAAATGAAAAAAGAAGATAGAAATTCCAGGGAAATATTTTCTTTCTTGAAGTAGGATTTTACTTTGCATTTCTTAATCTCCCTTATCACCCCCAATCATATTCAGTTTTTGTAACCGGATTTCTAATGCTGAATAAGGTAATAATAGACTCTTTTCTCTCTGCAGGTTCTTGGTGAGATTCAGGAAATTGTGAAAACAGGGCTGTGGGTAGGCGACTGCTTCATTTACACGAGTTCTGTGAACAGATTAAATTATTATGTTGGAGGAGAAATAGTCACCATTGCCCACTTGGATAGGTAACTGAGAATTGCTTTGCTTGTGTCTTAAGCATCCTGAATTTAAAATTATGCTTTTCTTTTCTTTCTTTTTTTTTTTTAAACGAAACTTATTGCTGGCTTGTAGCAGTGATGGGCCTGATTTTTCAGTGTTAGAGTTTTAACAGATGGGCTGTTGTTGATCAAAATTGCATCAAAGTGGAAAGATTTTGAGCAAGAGGTAGTGTGTGTGTGTGTGTGTGTGTGTGTGTGTGTGTGTATGTTTACCTACTAATTTGGGCCTACTCCTAAATTAGTTTCTGTTTCTATTACAGAACAATGTATCTTCTGGGCTATATTCCTAAAGACAACAGGCTTTATCTGGGGGATAAAGAACTGAACATCGTTAGCTACTCTCTCTTGGTTTCAGTGCTGGAATACCAGACAGCTGTCATGAGAAGGGATTTTAGCATGGCTGATAAAGTTCTTCCTACCATTCCAAAAGAACAGAGGACCAGAGTTGCACACTTTCTGGAAAAGCAGGTAAAAGGATTTTGTTTTGTCTTTTTGCCTGTTTTCTTTTGTGGGTTTTTTTCTTTAAACCAGTAATTTATGTGGATTTGAAAATACTATTTCTTTATTACCACTGATTTCCTTATGGCAGTGGAATTTCTCCTATAAACTTAAGTCACTTATTATATTCTTCCTTGTCCTTTCTTAATGCCCTTAGTACCTTCTTTAATTGTTGGAAATGATTATCAGTCTTCTCTTTCTGTAGACTTCTTTTCCATTCTATCAATACTTTCATTTCTGCCCTGCATTTTCTCTCTCTATCCTAGCAGGCTTTTCTTTTTCTTTCTTTCTTTTTTTTAATTGTAAAATATACATAAAATTTAGCATTGGTGGTAGGTTTTTTCTTAATGGAGTGTTTTTAAGTCAAAGTTGTGCACAAAGTACAAAGTTCTTTAAGGCTCAAGGAAAAAAAGCAGCACTTCCTTCCCTCTATCATATCTTCTTCCTAAAGGAAGTAGAAGTTTAATTCTTTTGGTTGATTCTCTTGGAATTTATTTCTACATCTCTAGATAACATATGCTGTTACTGAGCTTTAGGCATTTCTTGTGACTTAACACTCTGTAGAAGATGAGGGTTTACCTTTCTCCTGCTACTTATACAACATACATGCCATTTTTCTGTCCTCCTCCCACTATAGTTGGATGATTTTGATTACATCAGTTTTCAGTGTTTACATTTTTAGAGCTATTGTAGACACTGCTCACAGCTGAGCCATTTAGTATAGTGTAGCTTTCCCTTCCTGCAATTGTTTGTTTTCCCTGGAGTTGTCTTTTTTCCTTTGCTTATTTTTCTGTGTACTTACAGTTAATTCTCACTAGATTCTGGTGGTTCTCCAGATTTCCTTGAAATCTCCTATCATCATGGATATCCCCTCACCATCAGGTTGGGCCTTCCTTTTGCCTCTCAGTTGGATCCATTGTTTCCTGTATCCCCTATCTTCTTTGCTGGTTTACTCCCTTATCTGGCTGGAGCATGTCCTTCAGTAGTTTTCTGAGAGAAGGATTATTATTGGAAGTAAAGTTTTTTGTGACCTTGATTATCCGAAACTGCCATTGTTCTCTTCTAAAACATATTTGACTATTTAACTAGATACAGAATTCTAGGCTGGAGGCAATTCTCTCAAAATTTTGAAGGCATTTGTTCCATTGCCGTCTAGCTTCTAGTTATTATTGAAGTGTTACTGGTTTATATTACTGATCTTGGCACCTGATCTGTTTTTTCTTTCTGGAAGCTTTTTGGACCTTGTCCCTATTGTTCTGAAATATTATGATGGTGGGCCTTGGTAGAGGTCAATTATGAACAAATTCATTTTTTTGGGTATTAGACAAGCTTATTTAATTGGACACTTATTTCTGAGAGATTTTCTTGATTCATTTCTCTGATGATGTCCTTCCTTAGCTTTCTGTATTCTTTGTGGAACTGTTAGTGAAATGTTAGGCCTCCTACACTAGTCTCATTTTGTTATCATTGTACTTTTAAAGTCTTATTCTTGTGTATGGATGAAAGTTTACTTCTCTCAGGGTCTGAATGATAGGTTTTGTTGTTTTGAGGTTTTATTTCTTCATGGTATGCTTCCTTCAAGTTGCTGTTATTGGTTCATTTTGATCTGTGCCTTTCCTGTTAGAGATTTTCTTCATGCATCTGATGATCCTTGGGCCCTCATTTAAGAGGAGAGTCTAAGAAGCAGATAAAAGGCCTGAATTTGTGAGAGGTCTTGCTCGATACGGACTTCACATTATGGATATGGCTGGGCCACTTGATTAGGGATGCTCAAGGTCCATATGTTCATCTTGTGAATTTAATGAACACTTAACATTGCACCAGGTACTGTTCTAGCTGACATATAGCTTGCAGGTTGTTGATATTTTAGTAAGTGTTACCCCTTAGGCTGGTTAGGGTTTACAGCCCAAGGGGTAAGATTGAGCTTAAATCACCATCATTCTGGATGCAAAGTAGAAAACAGGTTGGTGTCTCAGCATCTGGTATTTCATTTAGTCTCAATCTCTTTTCTCATAATTTCCTATTTTCCTCTCGAAAGATGTATAAGGTATCCCTCAGACTGGAGACCCTCTAGTTTATCCTCTTCGAGGACTAAACTTGCTGTCTTCTGTGTGTGTCCAGAGGTTGGGGGAGGAGAGGAGAGGGGACCTGGGGTATCTTATTTCTTACCTGCTTGTTACAGAGACTTTCAGGCAGTTTTGTTTATTTTAGCATTGCCTTCCATGAGATGCCACTGGGGATCTTGATGTGTGAATGAAGTTGTTTCTATGGTGTCCTCACTCCTGATTTAGGATTAGTTTTCTTTAGTGTTTTAACTGTTTAAATTCCTCTGCCAGTTTTCTAGCTTCCAAAATTTTGTTACAGAGGTCTCCTCTTTCTGTATCCTAAGGAATTTATGCCCTAGGGGCACCTGGGTGGCTCAGTTGGGTTGTTTCCAATTCTTAATTTCAGCTCAGGTCATGATCTCATAGTTCCTCGGATCAAGCCCCATGTAGGGCTCTGCACTGACAGCGCTGAGCCTGTTTGGGATTCCGTCTCTGCCCCTCTCCCACTCTCTCTCTAAATAAATATTTTTTAAAAAAGAATTTGTTTCCTAAAAAAAGAATCCTTTTAGTGTCATTTCAGTGGGGGTTTGGGGGAAAACAAAAGTTTATTTAGTCCACCTAATTTCATCTGCTTTGCTTATGTCTAATGAGTTCCATAGATCTTATATACTCTGTTCTTGGATTTTTATTATTTACGCCAGTTGCTAGGAAAGAAAAGGAGTATGCAGATTATTCAGAGTGCCTTGTTTACACTGTTCAGATGGATGAATGAGAGGAGGGACAGCTTGGATAGTCTGGGAAGTTAAAACATTTTAAACACAGTGATACAGCCATCCTGAAGATCCAGCCAGAACTTGGAAAGCTGCCCAGTTCCTCCCTCTTAACCACCCTGTAACTGAGCATTGTTCCTCATTCCAGTGAAGTCTCTTGAAGTCTGAGCTTTGTCCAACACACCGCATCCACAGAGCTGAAGAACTTGCCCATAGTGTAGACTCCCATCAGTACTCTTAGAGGAGAAGCTAATTTGGTAATTACAGTAGTTGGTTTTAAAGCCTGTTTTTATGACACAGTGGAAAATGGAAGACAGTTTTAGATTTCCTGCCCTCTGGAATGCTGGCTGATAAATAAAGTGGATGTAAGACCAATAGTAAAGTCCTAGGTAAGGATACCTGATTGGCATTAGGACCTGGAAGCAAATGTTTGCCAAATGACCTAGATTACGAAAAACTGAAAGGAAGACTTTTACATTTGACTTGCTTTTCTTTGAGGGACTGGACTAGATGATCTCTAAGCCTAGCTTAGTGAGTAGATTATGAACAGCTAGGTCTGCACCACTGTGCCTTTCTTTTTTTGAAATGGTTCTTGTTCAGTCAAGTTTCCAAAATCTTGTTCTTGACAGCTGTTTACTTTTGAATTTCTGATTTTACCAGTTTTACAGGAGTTTAGCTAGCATCAGTCAATGTTCACAGCTTAGAAAACAGCATTGTGGGACTGAAATCTCTCCGCTAGGTTGGTTCTTACCAATTAATTTAATGACTCCTGAATTTTTCTGTCTTCTCATTAAAGAGTATTCTATTGGGGCGCCTGGGTGGCGCAGTCGGTTAAGCGTCCGACTTCAGCCAGGTCACGATCTTGCAGTCCGTGAGTTCGAGCCCCGCGTCAGGCTCTGGGCTGATGGCTCAGAGCCTGGAGCCTGTTTCCAATTCTGTGTCTCCCTCTCTCTCTGCCCCTCCCCCGTTCATGCTCTGTATCTCTCTGTCCCAAAAATAAGTAAACGTTGAAAAAAAAATTAAAAAAAAAAAAAAAGTATTCTATTTCTTTTGTTTAGGCCATGGGGTTTCTATGTCAGCAGGGTATTCTTAGTTCAAGAGGGAGTGGATCAATGATGATTTGCTGTGTGTGCACTGTAAATCTACACATACAGACTGCCCACACATTGTTACATCTGTTCTCTGTTTAGGGCTTCAAGCAACAAGCTCTTACAGTATCCACAGATCCTGAGCATCGCTTTGAACTTGCTCTTCAGCTTGGAGAACTAAAAATTGCATACCAATTAGCAGTAGAAGCAGAGGTATGTACTAAGTCATGATTTTTCATAACTAATGCAAAAGTCAGTAGGTACTTACGTGTATTTAGTGTAAGTTCTCTTCATTAAAGTTTTCCGAAATGTACATTAGTGACACTCTTTGGTGACGTTAGTGCCTCTCTTTGATCTTTTAAAAAATGCATTTTGTTTGTCTTTAAATTAAATGGATTTTACTGCAGATATTCTTAGCATTCTGATTTAAGAAGTGTTTTGGGGGCACCTGGGTGGCTTAGTTGGTTGAGCGTCTGACTTCAGCTCAGGTCATGATCTTGTGGTTCCTCAGTTTGAGCCCCATGTCAGCACAGAGCCTGCTTCTGATCCTATCTCCCCCCACCCCACCCCTTCTCTGCCCCTCCCCCACTTGTGCTCTCTCAAAAATAAACATTCAAAAAAAAAAAGGAAAAAATGTTTTCATAGCTTATATGAGATCTGTTTTGCAAAAGATGTAAGATATTAGATATTATAGTCTGGGAACTCTAGGAGTGCAGACAAAGCACTAATTTGCCAATATCCCAAATTAGTGAGAAAGTTGTTGGTTTTAAAGAAAGATTTTAATATTTTGACACAATTTAATGACATTTTAATGAACTGTTACATATCGAGGGGCCCCCAACCATGGTTTACATGTAGTATTTATTGGTAAATTCATTTCAAATGTGCTAAATAAATTTCAGCTATGTTAAGATAATCTAAATGTGTAGTATTTTGATTTCTGAGAAGCTACAAATGACAGATAATATTACTGTTAAATATTTAAGGATGTATGAAATAATTTTATTCTTTCAAAAAATGGTATGAAATCATTCATTAAAATACTTACAATCTAATTACCTTAAAATTCCAATTAGAT
This sequence comes from Herpailurus yagouaroundi, assembly GCF_014898765.1. Classification (NCBI taxonomy): domain Eukaryota; kingdom Metazoa; phylum Chordata; class Mammalia; order Carnivora; family Felidae; genus Herpailurus; species Herpailurus yagouaroundi. The sequence continues at coordinate 35,055,073 of NW_024412400.1, read as the reverse complement.
AGTATTATTTTTAGTTTTACTGGGTAATTACAAAATAAAAATAACATGGGTTTGATGATTATTCATGCATCAATAAAATTGATTTGTGTTTGAATTTTGTATATGCGAATAACTTTTCTCATTACACATTTTGTCACTACATTCTTATTTTGATTGATAGAACCAATTTAACAAGCACAGCTCAGTATATGTGTAAAATATCTCCCATTATCAGCACAGTAATACTCAGGGTAACAGAAGAATATTGATGTTGAAAACTCAAATGTTTATTTCCATAGATGTGTTTACTTGGAAACTCTTTCTTACAGTCAGAGCAGAAGTGGAAACAACTTGCTGAACTTGCCATTAGTAAATGTCAGTTTGGCCTCGCCCAGGAGTGCCTGCACCATGCACAGGATTACGGGGGTCTGTTGCTCTTGGCCACTGCCTCTGGAAATGCTAGTATGGTGAATAAACTAGCAGAGGGTGCAGAGAGAGACGGCAAGAATAATGTGGCATTCATGAGCTACTTTTTACAGGGCAAGTAAGTATCAAATCAAGGTCTAAAAGGTGAGTGTAGTAATTTAAAGCACTGATTTCCGCACTCGCGGACTTTGAGGGTGGTTGAGAGAGGAACAAACCCTGGAAAGAGACGGATGGATGCCTGGCCTAGACCCTGGCTAGTAGGGGCAGTTGGAGGACAGTCCTACCTTGGTGGCACTGGCCTTCAGCAAGGGATGTTCTTACCAATTTGGTCGAAATGTCTGAGCAAAATGAGCTGTTCAAGGAGGTTTGGACTGAGAGAAACGTGAAAGCCGTTTCTCAAAAGCCCTGCCTCTCCCTGCCTGAGCCATTTTATTTTCCCATGGCAGGAGGCTGTTGTGATGCTCCCATAGTACTCAAAAGGCAAGTAATTTTGCCCAAATTGGGTAATTCTGACCTGTCCATAGCAAGAATAAAGGGGTTTAGGATGCCATTTACTTCTAGATTTGAGTCCCAACTGTAAAGCATAAAAATGTCATATACTTCTGAAAGTTTAGCAGTCAGTGCAGACCAGATCATCTCAACATTAGCTGACCATATTATGAAGTAAAACATGAAGTATTCATTAACCTTGCCCTGCATTCATTTAAACCTCATGCTTCATTATAGAAACCTTGTGCACCCCAATGTGTATTTATAATGTGTTTGTAAATTTGCATATGTGTAGGAATAGGTCCATAATTCAAAAACCCAAAAATATCCTGAAAGTTTTTTATAACTTACTTGATAGCAAAACCTGACCTAAACTCCGAAATACTATTATTAGTTGCTCTTATGCCACTTGTTTTTATCATATTTAGTATTCATGTGTTCCTGCAAAATATTGTCTATGACTTTTATTTGATGCTGAGGGTGGTAGGTAATGTGTGTGGTATATGTACTGCTACCTTTCTAATATCCAAAAACCTGTGTTTTGTTTTTTTCAAAAACATACGACTTCTAAAACACATTATCCACTTTATCAAACTTCGAAAAAGAAACCAAATAGACACTAGGACATTGCCCTGCTGGACATCACTACATTGCTGCACACAGCCCACACTCAAGACACCACCCTCGATGTTCCCACTTGTGAAACCGAGTTTCTGCTCCCATATCCCCTGAAAGCTCTTAAAATGTGCTTGCTTATAAGCTGCCTTAGCTGGTCTTGAAAAGCCCCCTTAGATTCTTCTTAGGAATTGTTAAAATAGGTTATTAGGAGATTGAAAATGGTCACCAACTGCCCTACCCCTCACACTCTTGGAGTCCATTGATTATGTAACACACTGGTGCTGACCAGTTAATGGCTCAGTGACAGAAATGAGGAGTATGTGTGGAAGCTGGGGAGGAAGTGCTGACTTTGCAACACTACATCTACACTTCGTTGTTTATTCTTGATAATTAGTGCCTCTCCTTTCTAATCTTTAGGCTTGATGCTTGCCTGGAACTCCTGATTAGAACTGGCCGACTGCCAGAAGCTGCCTTCCTGGCCCGGACTTACTTACCTAGTCAGGTTTCAAGGTACAGACTTTTAATTTCAGGAACAAATGGTTCAGATAAAAACTAGAGCACACTTAACTCACTTTCCCTTTGGTTTCATGATACCTACGACAGGGTGGTAAAACTCTGGAGAGAAAATCTTTCAAAAGTCAATCAGAAAGCAGCAGAATCCCTTGCTGATCCAACAGAGTACGAAAACCTTTTTCCTGGATTAAAAGAAGCCTTTGTTGTGGAAGAATGGGTGAAGGAAACACATGCTGATCTGTGGCCGGCCAAGCAGTACCCACTTGTCACGGTGAGTTGCCAGGGAGCCAGGCCTCTTTTATAATTTATATACATTATTGGTGGATTGAGAGCTAATATCTGGGATTTAGGCCAAGTCCATAGATGAATTAGGACTTCAGATTACACTGCTTTATTCATCATTGCTTTATTCTGATAGCCAAATGAAGAAAGAAATGTTATGGAAGAGGCAAAAGGCTTTCAGCCCTCAAGATCTGCAGCTCAGCAGGTCAGTAGAATATCTTAATCAGATAATCTGGTTAAGATTTGTTCATTTTAAGTACCATGTCCCACTTCCTAATCCTCAACAGCCTTTCCTTGGGGGAAAATTACCTGAACAAATTCCTTCATCTTTCTATTCTCTCCACTTGGGCTTTCAGGAACTTAATGGGAAACCTGCTTCTCCTACTCCAGTTATTGTGACCTCCCACACAGCCAACAAAGAAGAAAAGGTAGGACATTATACCCAAACTTCCCATGGGAACCCCAGGCTCACTCCTCCCGCCTCATGAATGGCCACAGGATGTGCAGGCCTCTGCATTTCAGTGACATAATCACTTTCAGAGCAGGGGCTTTGAAATGAGAAAATGCCCCTCTTGACTCTTGCTTTGGTTCTCTTTTGATCAGGAATCAGATAACTTTTCAAAAAGTTACCTACCAATAACTCTTTTCTTTGCAGAGTTTACTCGAACTAGAAGATCTGGATAATTTGGAATTAGAAGATATTGACACAACAGACATCAACCTGGATGAAGATATTTTGGATGACTAAGTGTAATGTTTCCCGTGAACCATTAAGGACAGGTGTTGACTGCCACCGTGACCACAGTTCTTTGGACTCTAAGAAACTCCTGAGATTTTTTTATAGGGAGAGGCTGTGGCCCACTGGGAGCACAGTGCTCTCCTCATTCTAGGAGTTTATGTGCCGCATCTAAATCACTGCTTCCTGTTAAGTAAAACAGATGTGGGCTTTGATTTTTTTTTCATACTGTCACTAGATCACATCTCATAAAATCTTTTGAATTAATGAAAATACTCGAAAGTTTCCTTTCTAAATAATGAAGATAAGCTTCTAGTTTTAGAAGGCTGAACCAAAACTACACCTCACCTAGGGATCAGCCCACATTCTCTTAACCCTTTTTTCTTGATCTCATCCTCTTACCCCTGCCCTAACTTTTTAGTACTTGGATTATTATGTCCTGATTTTTGTCTAGTAGCTACCTGCTTCTAGAATCAGGATCTGAAACCCAGAAACCTCATTAAGCTGGGCTCTCTTTAAACTACCTAGTTGGTAATACAGAAAGAAGTACCTTTTTGTTGTTTTATACTGCACCATCCACTCTGGTGAGAGAAATTCATAACCAGGCACTCAGATATACTTCAGTTATCCCCCTGTGGCCTAGGAAAATGAGTGGAGTAACAAGATTTTCTTTGTATTTTTGTTAGAGGCACTGTTAAAAAACAATTTTATTGGTAACTCCCATCTGTAGTTTTCATTTTGACATTTTTAAACATTCAGCTCAACATTAACAGAAAGCTAGTTATAATTTAAGTAAAATGAAATTTATTTAAAAAAATATTTTCAGGAAGCTGCAGAATGGCTAATGAATGCTTCTTGATAAGCTTGTAGTGTTAATTCTATATATGCTCCCTTCTGTGCTTCTGTTTTTGCAAAGACCTGTTTAAATTTAAAAAAAGAAACTCTTAAGCAATAGAACATGTACTATTTATAGTTTTCCATTTCTGCATTAGCAAAGTCCCAGTTTAAAAAGTCTTCCAAGTTTCACAATTTTTTTTTCTGATTATAAAATAAGCATACTACATGGACCAAAAAATAACATCCAGTACAGTTCAAGCCACAGTAATTCTAAATACCAGAAGAATTCTAACATGGTTGCCATGTCTCTTAGCCTGTTTTCAGAAAAAAATTAAAACCTGACATTGTACCCCCTGCTAGGTCAAAATGAAAATCATTAGATTTCAAAAAAAAAATCACTTTATTTTCCCCAAAAGCATTTTGCTTTACCTGACCAATCACAGAAAACCAAAATTAGTACCATAGTTTCTCTCTACTCCTCCTAGGGGGTCCATCACTGGTCACTTTTATCCTTAGAACTGCTTTGCGGTATGGGTAAAATAATATTGGGAGAGAAGCCAGATCCACAAAACCATGTCTATTCTGAGCATTAGAAGTGATGAAAATTATACAGTGACAGAGAACTCTGTGTAAGGCCATGGTTGGGAGAGGGAGGCAGCTCCAAAGTGCTAATGCAACTAAGACTTAGTAATAATACAGGCACCACCCTCTCCCCTTCTGGACAGGATTGTGACCGCCCTGAAGGACGGGAAGGTACACTGGAAACACGTGCTACCTGCTCCACACTGCCCTGCTCATCACTTGATCCCCTCAAAGAACAAGGGGGCGGCTGCCCTACTATCTGAACTACTTGGGATTTGAGTGTGCAGCTCCTCCACTCCCATCCCATCTGTTTCTGTTTTCCAGGCCGAAGAAATATGGGACTCTGGTCACTGTTTCAAGATCACAAATGTTTAGTTACTATTAAATATGACCCACTTTAGAATTCTTCCCATCTCAATTAGCACCACACAACAGCCAGGTGAAAAAAGTCCCTTTACCTTAATTAAATGTACTCCCTCAGCAGCCTGCTCCTTGGCCTCCTGAGCCGACGGGCCATCTGGATGGAGCATGTGATACAGCTGGACCAAGCTGGTGGCATCATCCAGTCTAGGGTGAAAGGAATTACTGCTGTCAGTGGGTTTTCTTCATTTGCTTCACAGTTCTATAAAAATGTGTGCCAACATAAAACTAAATTCCACTTCAAACTTTCCTCGGGCCAGACATTTTTTAAGCCTTCAGGTTTTATACTTTCAAAGGCATTTTCAGAATACGGGCCAATTTAGGCTTTATTTCTACTCTGAGGTAGGCAGGCCGGGAATCCGTACAGGGAGTGCCCAATTTATGAAAGTGAATATATTCTAAGTGTGACTATATTCCTTTTGGAAACGGAGCATTACTTCTCATAGAAACAGCATTCTTAATGGTAGATGGCTGCCAGGCCAGCCCACTTCACCAGCAGCTAATAATGTCCTGTTACTCAGAGGGCAGGAATACTATCTTCCTCCCACATAAGCTGGAGGCTGGTGGTCAGGGGATGCTCAAAGCCACTTGCCTTTAAGTTCATTAGCAGTGAACTTATTGGCAGCTAACAAATTTTCATTAAGACTCTGAATTAGTGGGAAAATGCCTTTACAAGAGGCCTCCTAGGAGTCCAAGGAAAGACTCCCAGGCTACCTATCTATTCACAGGAACCCACTAGTCAAAAATTAGCATCCTAGTGAAGCCAATCTGAAATTGTGCACCTGAGTCAGAAGGAACGTCAGGTTCTACTTTTGCAATCTAGAATTCAGTCTTCTGGTTTGTACTTACCTTTTTAGAAAGTATAGACAACTTCTATCAGCAAAAAAAACCTCTTTAGCCTTCCCCAAACCAGTCACTGTCTTCTCACATAGTCAACACTTGCCCATTTGTCACCTCAAAGCTGAGGAGGTAACAACTTTTCTAAAATGCTTATGCTTTTGAGGTTATGCTGTGCACACTAGTGAGGTACTGGCTTCCAGTTGGGGGTAGAAGGATAAAGACATCCTAATTCAGTATTTCTCCCAGCCATCTCATTAATTTTCTCTGCTTTACATCTGAGCTGGCGGATAAAGAGTGGAGTGATCGTGAGACTAAAGAATTTCTCAAGCCATGGTGACCTTAGAGAAATGCTCTAGGCTTATCCCAAGGCCCATCCACTCCAAGGCCATCCTCTGGGAGAAATGAGAAACCAGAGCTGTTCATATAGTAAAACTTTCCAGGGAAAAAAATTCAAACATGTTCATTACAAATGTATTGCTTGTTATAATCTAACAAAGTCCAATAAACATGGCAACAAAATTCCCCAAATAAAAAAAAGAATTCCCTTTAGAGCTTAGGCATGTGGTCCTGTTAGGAGCTTAAATGGGTTTCTATATATATTTAGATTCCATTTAGTGCTTTATTACATTCATGCTAAAGTATAATGCCTGTATCTTACTGAACAAGTTAGCTTAACACCTAGCCATATTTGAAAATAAGAGCAAATAAGTTTCCATGTTCAAACAGATTTTTTAAAAGAATCTCAACCACAAACCAACACTGGGACTTAATTAAGTCCAAAATAAATATGAGCCGAATCCCAGTTCTGCCTTGTGTTTCATTCAGTGAGGATGTGCACCCTCTACTGTCCGGTCTGAGATTTGCAGCACATTGTCCGGGTCAGAAACCACACAAGAATGGTTTTACTTAATGTGGAGCAGGAAAGATTACTCAAAACTCCCTCCCAGTATACAAGTAAACTGATTCAAATGTAAAGCTTAAATACGGTAATGACTATTACTATAATATATGTTACTACATTTTGATAAAGAACTTTGATTTTCAGTTACACATTTTTTTACGAAAATGTTACATGTCTTTAAAATAAAAAAATTTCAGAATGATTCCATCTTAAAAACCTTATAAGAAAATTCGTTCACAGGAAATGTCACTGCCAACCGGCCCCCTGCTTATGTGGAATGAGGTTATGTGTCTGCCCTCTGAACTGGGTTACAACACACTTGCTAGTAAAGTAGGCTGGCCTGAAGTCATCAACCATTAGGAATGCTGCTTCTATGAGAAATAGTGCTCTGGTTCCAAATATGGGCTGTATTTCTTTTTAAAAAAATTTTTTTTCAACTTTTATTTATTTTGGGGACAGAGAGAGACAGAGCATGAACAGGGGAGGGGCAGAGAGAGAGGGAGACACGGAATCGGAAACAGGCTCCAGGCTCTGAGCCATCAGCCCAGAGCCCGACGCGGGGCTCGAACTCACGGACCGTGAGATCGCGACCTGGCTGAAGTCGGACGCTTAACCGACTGCGCCACCCAGGCGCCCCTGGGCTGTATTTCTTAAAGAATGCCTGTGGCACCTTCTAGTTCCAAATGCCTTAGGAACTTTATGTGAAGGACTTAGATGAGATTACGTGGAGGATACTCTGAGTCAAAGCTCCTCATAGTCTGAAGGTGGCAGTAATCCCTATAACCATCTTGTAGTTCAGACTTTTGAGTCAGTCAAGGACTGCCTACTGACCTTACTACAACCATGCTGGTTTCTTTTCCTCGTCATCTTGGCATTTCTAATCCAACTGATAATCAAAAACAACAGTTTCATCACAAGCTGTAAAGTACAGTTTCAGCTAGAACCTGGGAGCACACCAGTTAAAATACAAGCATGTTAAAATACAACAGATATTCCAGGGGCGCCTGGGTGGCTCAGTTGGTTAAGCATCTGACTTCAGCTCAGGTCACAATCTCACAGTTCGCAGGTTTGAGCCCCGCATCAGGCTCTGTGCTGACAGCTCAGAACCTGGAGCCTGCTTCAGATTCTGTGTCTCCCTCTCTCTGTCCCTCCCCTGCTCATGCTCTCAAAAATAAACATTAAAAAAAACATACAACAGATATTCCTTGTTTCATGCAACTTTGGAAAACTAATTTTTTCAACATCTTAAAAGTCTTGCAAAAGCAAGGGACATTAAAAACAGTATTTTCATAAATTAAATGATGACTTTTACTGAAAAGCTCCAGTCCCACCCAGAAAACAAGCACCTGTCAGTTTACATTTCCTATTTAATCCCTTTTTGAGTCTCTGGAAAGTTCACTGGTCCCCAGGAACTCTGGTGAGGCCCAGGATAAGTCAGTATCCAAGATATATATAATACAGATGCACTACCACGTATCTTTCAAAGAATCTAGCCTTGTTTAAACAACACAAAAGCAGGGGCGCCTAGGGGGCTCAGTTGGTTAAGCATCCGACTTTGACTCAGGTCATGATCTCATAGTCTGTGAGTTTGAGCCCCGTGTCGGACTCTGTGCTGACAGTCTGGAGCCTAGTGCCTGCTTTGGATTCTGTGTCTTCCCCCACCACACCCCCCGCCCCGCCCTGTCTCTCCCACTCTTGTGCTCTGTCTCTGTCTCTCAAAAATAAACATTAAAACAAAAACAAAAACAAAAACCACAAAAGCAAAGACTTGAGAAAACTGGGTTGTGCTGGAAGAACAAACCCATAAACAAATGAGGTAAATGAAAGGTATTTATTATTGGACAATACACTGTCATCAATGGGGAAAAATAGCTTAAATACAGATTTACTATAATAGTTGTGAGAATTTCTTTTACTTACTAAGATTGTACTTACAAATCTCTCTGAATCTGGTCAATCAGTAAACCATCAATATTTTTCTTATTTACGAAATACCAAGCCATTCCACCAAAGTGTCTTGTTGAGCGTAAAAGGTCATACTTTCCATGTTTATCTATATCTTCGTAAGTCTTATGATGAATCTATCCACACAAAATGTAATTTTTCAGAAACATGAAAATAAAAAGTGAGGATTACTGGATACACATTTACTAACATGAGCATTGCCCAAAAAGGTATCAGTAAACCAGGTCTACTGATACCCGCCTCCACTATCATTAACCAATAGGTATGGTTTAGACTGGCCCTCCACTGTGGAAGTGTGTGGCAGCCTGGAACAAGTTTGCCACACATTTACAGTCAGATCAATTACTTTTCAGCAGCCAAGCACTACTCACGAAGCACCTATTACATATGCTGGAGACCGCTAGAAATAATAGACCACCACTATCTTGGTCACTAGGGGAAAAGAAAAGAAATCAAGAATGCTTTTTCACTCCTCCCTTTTTCTCCTATCCCATCAACTGCTCCATTCTTACTAACTAATGTTCCTTCAGTTCTTCCAGATTCATCTTGCATATGATAAATAGGGCATTTCTGTGTTCAAAAGGCTTTCAAAGGCCTTCTGACTAAAGTCCAGATTCTTGAGTCTAGCCTCTGAGGTCAAGTACGGCCCCATTTACTTTTCTAGCTTCATCTTGAACACCTCCCATACACACTGTATGTACAAGCAAACCAGATGACTAGCCATTTGCAAGCACACTGTTTCCTACCTTTCACACTGTTCCCCCTCCCTGCCTGAAACACCTCTTCTCACTCAACTTCACCGTGTTCCCTGCCCTTCTAGAACCCTGGTCAAGACCCCTATGAAGTCTTTCCTGAGAGCACTTTGTAATCTTCTCTTAGCACCTAACATCTTAAACCCAAGGTGATAATTATCTGCATACTTATCTAGCACCCTTCTCCACAGTCAATGCCAGACTGCAGCTCTAACAGAGCACACCTGATCTTAGTTCGTGTCCTCGCCTATATTACCAACCACACTATCTCACACATGGAAGGCACTACGTGATTACTTACTGAACTGTAAGACACACGACATTTTGGCAAATTTTAGCAAACGACTCTGTTCCTGCATGATAAAATGAAAAGAAAACAGGCTTTGCCTATTCAAGTTTGGGTCCTAAACTACCACCTACTAACTGTGCAACTTCCAGCAAGGTACTCAACTCTCCAAACTTAAATTCTCTCATCTGTAAGGGCTGCTGTAAGGATAAAACATCTGGTATACTTCAGGTACTCCATAAATGTTCAGGTATTTCTCTTTCCCTTGAATAAATCTTACTCATAACCATACTTAAGTCCATACTTTAGAAATTATAAAATATACTCACTTTGATATATTCAGCAGAATCTGGCTCAAACTGGGCAACACAGAGATTGAGGACATCAACATGCCGGTCCTGGCTGTACATGGTCTAAAACCACACAGCACAGATGGAATTAGATGAGATAAACACGAAAGCTCAACACCCGTCCTGATGCCATGACAGATGTACTCATCCACATCTGTGCCCAGTAAAAGGTAGGCAGAGATAATACAGGCTCCACAACTCACACCCACATTCAAATCCCAGCTAAGCCAATTGCAAGACTGATAACAGTGGTGGAGTCATCATTAGAAACACGTATCTGTCAGGAGTGCTGATTCGAAGGGGCACATGCACCCCAATGTCTGTAACAACACTATCAACAATAGCCAAATTATGGAAGAGCCCAAACGTCCACCGACTGATGAATGGATAAAGAAAATGTGGTATACATACAATGGAATATTACTCAGTGATCAGAAAGAATGAAATCCTGCCATTTGCAACAATGTGGGTGGAACTCGAGTGCATTATGCTAAGTGAAATAAATCAGAGAAAGACAAATACGTGATTTCAACTCACATGTGGAATTGAAGAAACAAAACAGATGAACATTAGGGAAGGGAAGCAAAAATAATATAAAAACAGAGAGGGAGACAAACCATAAGGGACCCTTGCATACAGAGAACAAACTGAGGGTTGATGGAGGGATGATGGGTGGGAGGATATGCTAAAAAGGTGAGAGGCATTAGGAGGACACTTGCTGGGATGAGTACTGGGTGTTATATTTAAGTGATGAATCACTAAATTCTATTCCTGAAACCAATACTACACTATATGTTAACGAACTTGGATTTAAATTAAAGAAAAAAACAACAAAAACACAAAACCCTGCATATCTGTGCTTATCAAAGCAGAATGCTCTACAGCACCAGAGCCAATGCTCAACCAAGAAACCATCACCACTGACTCTACGAAAGCACAGTCACCTTACCTTAAGATTTTCTTCCTTGAAAATTACTGGTGTCAAAACCCTACGACCTTCTTTTGGGAAATAAACTTGTATCATCCTGTCCCGTTCTTCCCAAGAGGCTTTCCGTAGCGTGCCACTTGGTTCTCTGACAACAATAAAACGCTCCTGAAATAGAAAACATAATCAAGAATGAGTTTCTGAAGACTTATTTTTAGTTCCAGTGTTCCATTAAGCACCATTATATGAATAATTTGCAATCAAAATATAAAATGCAACTGGGAGACATAAAATGCAATGGTCTAGGATTTCAATGATAATGTTAAACCTCGAAGACTTGGCAAGATTTGGTACTTCCTTCACTAATCACTGCTCTGCCTCTGACAATCAGAAATCTAAAATTAACGTATTTACTAAGTGTCAACCATGGTCCTAAAGTGAGCTCAATACACAAAATGATTCAACTAAAAAAAACTGATCAGAGATTCATCTAAATCCATTTCAGAGGAAAGAAGTACTATGAGACCTTTCAAACTGTTTCATTTCCCCATTCCAAAGTCTCACTGAAACAGACTTTATTTACTTTGTGATCTACTTCTAAAGTCCCTGGGATAAAAGGAACAAACCCAAGAATGTGGAGTCTTAATTCCTCACCTGTGTAATTCCTTATAGTGACAGGAGACATAAATGTGTCAGAGAGACTGTCTCCCTGCTTCCGGCCTCTTCACTTTTCCAACTACCAAATCCCAGGCCATGAGATGGCTTCCCTCTGAATTCCACCCACTGTGTGTGCCACTCAGTGGGCAATTTATCATGTGCAAGATTCCTGACACTGCTCAGATACTGTTAGAAAACTTAAAATGGGCAGGAGCTATGGATTATAATTCTTCACAATACCCGGTGACTTACAAAGAACTTTGCACATCGCAGATACTTGATATACATCTGATTAATGTTTAAATTAACTGACTTTGACCTTTTCAGAGATGTGAGAGTCTCTGAATGTGTTTTGAGGATAATAAAAACTTTCAAGTACTGCAAACAGAAAAAAATAGCAGATGCCTAAATAACACAATTATTTCTCAAAAGGACTAAGGTAATTTGAATTCTAAGTTCCTCTCTCAAGTTATAAAATGCTCCCATAAACAGCCTTCAAAGCACTGCAAACGTATAATAAAGCAGCCCAAAGCAAAAATTTTAATTAAAATGAAACTCTGAGATCCTTGTTCATCAGGTCAGGCATACAGGCAGTTGATGTACACAGACATGGACACTGCTCGAATCATGTCTTCTAACCATAATCATATATGATAAAAAGAATAATGTGGTGTGGCCCTTCCCCCAACCATAGCGTTACGTAGTACTCTAGTGCATTTTTTGGGCTAAATTATAAATCGCTCTTGTTTCACTCTTAATTGAAAAGGCTCAAACACAGTTCCCTTTTGGAACTGGTCATCAAGGGAAGAGGAGCTAGAGAATAAAAACCACAATAGAAGAAGCAGTGGTATCTGAGAATTATCTGGGGAAACCTGTCACTCTTGCTGCAAATTCTGAAGAGCGAATATCCTTTGGGCAGTCTGGGTTTTTCTGGCATCCTCAAGAATTTACAGGAAAGAAAAACGTTTCAGCTTAGGAAGTCAGCCTAACTTGGGCAGAAAGAATCCCCTTCTGCCACTGCCTTGAAGATTTCTGCCTATTTGTGGCTTAGGGGTGGGTTTCTGTCTGTAAACCCCTCGTTCTGTCTCAGCACACCATTCTCTGCAGTCAGTCTGGAATATACTGTGTCCATAATCTGTAGGGACATGGTAACATGATGATGTGGGACTGCTCTGCATTTCTCTTCTTCCTTATGCTGGGCTGGATCTTCCAGAAGGGTCTCACCCAGTCACAGGAATTCTGGTTTGGAAGATTCAGAGACAGCTGGGTCACAGTGATGTCGACCCTCGTTCCTCAGGTCCAACCGCACATATTTCAAATAAAGATCATTTTGCAGTTAGATATATACTCACCCGGTGTGGTATGCTATATGATATATCAGTAAACACATATTTGGCTGTTTCCGTTCCTTCCAAAATTTTATCTTCAGCTAACACGTCATTTATTGGCGCTCGTTCTTCCAGAACCGGTGGCATTTTTAATCGTACTTTAGCTGCCTCAACTGCCTTTCTTGTAGCCTAATGAAATAACACATTTCTTAAGGAAAGCTACAACGTTACAGACAAGAAGGATCATCTGACAAAAGCAGATACTGATATAAAATGCCAAGGACTGCGAAGAGAAGAAGCTGTAGCCATGATTCAGTGAGTGAAAAGGCCCCTGCACCCTGGCTTTTGCCTCTCCACAGTGGCTGAGAGCACCACCTACAGACTCAACCATTCTCGACACAGCAAAAGATGCTCGGAGACTGAGCCGGGCCACAAAAGCTGCTTAAAATTAAAGAAAGGATTTCATTTATTGTGTACATACTATGTACCATATATTGTTTACATACTCTGAAAATATTTGGCTCATTTAATGCCCACAACTACCTTATGAGCTAGCTGACACTGTTATTCCATGGTAGAGAAAATAAAGGCACACAAATGTTAAGTAAATTGCTAAAAAGTTGCAACACTGGGACTTGAACCCTGGCAACTCAACTCCAAATCCCACGCTCTTAACCACTGACCACAGTGCTCCATGCCACACAGTTAGCAATGATTACCTCTGAGAAGTTCAAAGGGGACCTTTTACTCATGTGATATACTATTGGATATCTGAATGTTTTGCTCTGACTGTAATGGGCAATAATGCTTCACATATTCACACATGAAAGCATTTTCCACAAAGCACTCAATACGCATGACTCCAGGAGGACCCTGGTAGCTTAGAGTAGGATGTGCTTCAGCAGGATCTCATAATCCCACGAAAGCAAGCTTCAAAGCAGCTCACAGCGGAGGCTTCTGAGGAAAGAAGCTGAAGCAGGCAGCACAAAGAAAGACACTCGAGCCGGTTTGGGAGCAGAGGAGGAGCTCTGCTTGGACACGCAGGCCTGACCCACGTGCCCCCCGTCTGCCTAATTTCAGCCACGCTCCCTGCTCCTATCTGCCTGCCTGATCCCATTTCTCTTCTCAGTCTGTGCCTGGAACTCCCATCATGAGCATCTATGGAAGAGCAGCCCTCAGCGTCCAGGGGGCCTCTAGAAATCTAATTTAACCCTTGAAAGAAAAGTATCCTGCCCATATGTCTGCATTCACGTACTTCTTCCAACTGTGCCTGGGTCATCAGCTTATAGGTTGGTGGCTTCAGTTCTTGTACAGCTGGTTTAAAAATCTTCTGCAGATTCAAGCCTGTCATCTTGATGAGTATGTTTTGGACTTCCTCATCCATAAATGTAGGTTTCTTGATCTCTGAGCTACCAGATTCTGTTAAAATGGATTGTAGTAAATAAGAAGATGGTAAAAATGACAAGCCAACGAGACCTCAAAACAGAAAAGTTAATAGAAATGATGAACAAGATGTCTACCTCAGTATGCATAATGTTAATCCCTATGAAATCCATTCATCCATTCCTTGATAAAATTTACTGACCACTTACAATGATTAAGAATACTGGAAAAAAGGCACTCAATCTAGTGGAAAAGCAACATAAAAAAACTAATTAATCTGGGGCACCTGGCTGGCTCAGTCAGTAGAGCATGCAACTCTTGATCTCGGAGTTGTGAGTTCAATCCCCATGTTGCATGTGGAGATTACTTCAAAGTAAAATTTTTAAACTAAGTAATGTAATAATGTTAATCATAATAACTTACAGAGTTGTCTCCTATACGTCAGGCATTACACATATTTTCAGGAATGTTTAAACAACCCACAAAATAGGTATTGATATCTCAATTTTATAAATGAGGACACTGGAGCCTCCTTAAAGACAACTAGCTATTAAGTGACAGAGTCAGGATTTAAACCAAAGTTTGTTTCTAGAGCCTAGATCAGCTCTAGTCTCTCATGGTGGCCCCCAGTGCAAGTGCCACATACATACTCTTGGAGCAGAGATGGACAAGGCAGGGTCAAAGAAGGCTTCCCAAGGGCCTGAACAGCACAGAGAATAAAGGGAAGGAAATGCCAAGCTAACGGGCTGCAACTAGAAAACACAGGCTTGGATTACGACGTGGGACTGAAAAGGCCAAGCGGGTGTCATGGAAGAGGCTTGGACAGGAGAGGAGACCAGATATCATCTCTGCCTTATGCGGTTTGCCTATCCATTTGCCTAACTTCCCCTGTTCCATTTCCATTAGGAAAAAAAAAAAGAAAGAGAGAAAAAAAAAAAAGAGAGGAAATAAGTACCATTCCTTCCCAGCCACCTCTTCCTCTGCTAGTCCTGTACATGCTGATTCCCCTAAAAATCCTTCTCTTCTCCCTTCCTATATTCTCCCTGAATGATATCCTAGCAATATAACTTTAATTACTTCTTTTTTTTCAAGTTTTTTAAATTTATTTTTGAGAGAGAGAGAGCATGAGTTGGGGAGAGGCAGAAAGAGAGGGAGACACAGAATCTGAAGCAGGCCCCAGGCTCTGAGCTGTCAGCACAGAGCCCGATGCGAGGCTCGAACTCACAGACCGTGAGATCATGACCTGAGCTGAAGTTAGATGCTCAACCAACTGAGCCACCCAGGCGCTCCAACTTTAATTACTTCTATATGCTGGTGACTCTAAAATCTGAATCTTCAGTTAAGATCATCCTCCAACCACCTAACCCATGGACATCTCACTGGCACCCCAGTACTGCCAAAGCAGAACCCATCAACTTTCTCCCGTCTTAAACCTGCTTTTCCTATTGTTCCTTATCTTAGCAGCATCCATAGGTCATGTGGGCCTGAAATCTCACAGTCATTCCTGACTTCTTTACTCTCCACATCTAGCCAAAGAGCAGTAGTAACAGCAACAGCAATGATAACAAATAACATTTGTTAGGTGCTCACTATATACCAGTACTTACTGAGCTAAAAATGTTACGTATTCAGCACATTTAATCTTCACAACCCCAGCAATACCATAATTATCCCCATTTTACAAAAAAAGCACACTAACACAGAACATACTGCCTGTTATACCTCATAAATCTCTCTAATCCTCCATTTCCCACTGCCACTACTCTGATCAAGGCCATGCTCATCTCTTGCCTTTGCCTCCTAACCAGTCTCCCTGACTCCAAGAATGACTCAGACTCCATTCTGACACCACTGTAGACCATTGTTCACAGAACAACCAGAGTAATCTCTTAAAAACGCAGTCAAAACAACAGGAAAGATTAACGAAACTAAGAGCTGGTTATTTGAAAAGGCAGGAAAATTCACAATACTTTAGCTACAGTAAGCAAGGAAAAAAAAGAAAGGACCCAAATCAACAAAATTATAAATGAAAAAGGAGACATTACAACTCATACTACAGAAATACAAAGGATCCTAAAAGGCTAATGTGAACAATTACATGGCAAAAAACTAGACAACCTAGAAGAAATGGAAAAATTCTTAAAAACATGTGCCCCACCAAGACTGAGGAAGAAACAGAAAATCTGAACACACCAATTACTACTAAGGAGGTTCAATGAGCAATAATAAATGTCCCAACAAAGAAAAGGCCAGTACCAGATGGCATCACAGGTGAATTTTACCAAACATTCAAAGAAGAATTACTGCCAGTCCTTCTTAAACTCCTCCAAAAAACTGAACAGGAGGGAACACTACCAAACTCATTTTATGAAGCCAGCACTACCCTGATACCAAAGCTAGACTCTACAGCCATACCACCCTGAACACACCCAATCTGGTCTGATATCAA
Source organism: Herpailurus yagouaroundi (assembly GCF_014898765.1). Classification (NCBI taxonomy): domain Eukaryota; kingdom Metazoa; phylum Chordata; class Mammalia; order Carnivora; family Felidae; genus Herpailurus; species Herpailurus yagouaroundi. The sequence continues at coordinate 35,038,355 of NW_024412400.1, read as the reverse complement.
AGCTAGAAAAGGACACTACCAGAAACTACAGGCCAATATTCCTGATAACTATGGATGTAAAATTTCTCAATAAAATACTTGCAAACCAAATTCAGCAAAAGATCATTCACCATGATTAAGTGGAATTTATCCCTGGGATGCAAGGATGGTTTGACATACACAAATCAATGGATACATGACACTAACAGAATGACAGAAAAATCATATAATCATTTCAACAGATGCAGAAAAAGCATTTGACAAATTTCAACATTGGTTCATGATAAAAGCTCTTAACAAATTAGGTAGGGAAGGAACATACCTTAACATAATAAAGGCTATATATATGCTAAACCCACAGTTACCATGAAAGACTGAAAGCCTTTCCTCTAAGTTCAGGAATAAGACAACGATGTCTCCAATTCAACATAATGCTTCAAGTCCTAGCCAATCAATTAGGCAAGAAAAAGAAAAGGTTCTCAGAATTGGAAAAGAACAAGTAAAATTGTATCCAATTGCAGACAATAGGATTTTGTATGTAAAAAATCCTAAAAACTCCACAAAAAAAAACCCAAAACAAAAACTATTAGATCTAATCAGCAAATTCAGTAAAGTTGCAGGATACAAAATTAACATTTAAAAATCAGTAGCATTTCTATACTAACAGCAAGTTATGTGAAAAAGAAAGAAAGCAATCCCATCGACAACAGAATCAAAAACAATAAAATACTTAAGAATAAATTTAGCCAAGGAGGCGAAAGAAATCAAAGAGGAGGAATGCAGGGAAGATGGTGGAGTGGCAGGATCCTGAGCTCACCTCACCCCAAGGATGCACAGAGGCAACAACTACATGTATGGCAACTAACCCTGAAAATGACCTGAAGCCTGGCAGAACAGATCTCCCACAGCTGGTTGTAGAAATAAGGCCACATCAAAAAGGGTAGGATGGGTGGAAACACAGTCAGTAATCAAACCCCTGGCTCAACTAACCAAAAACAAGAAGGATATCACAAGCACAGAGGAGCAAGAAGATCAGACTCCCAGACTGGACTCCTTCCCAGACCCACACTGGGAAAAGGAGTCCCCACAAGATCTGGCTTTGAAAATGAGTGGTGCTGATTTTAAACTCTGAGACAGCCAGAGGTTAAAAAACCTGAGACCCAGCATGCTAAGTAACTCACCACAGACACAGCACAAAAGCAGCAGTTGGAAAAGCACCTGGGGCATATGTGAAAGATATGTATGGACGAAGCTGAGGACGTGTGCCAGAAAGACAGGAATCTTCAGGAAACTTCCCTGGGAACAAAAGTGATGGTGGTGCCATTTTTCTTGCCCTCCCCAAGCCTAGACGGCCAGACTCTTGACGGAGCCTGTTCTAACACACTCTTCATCTACCTTGCTAGCAGCATGTGCCTTGCCTCAGTGTTGCCCCGTGGACCTGTCCCACCCAACCCACCTGCCTTGGTAGGCACCCCTCCAAAGCAATTCCTGCCACGGGGAGTGGGGGAGATAGTCCCACACACCAGCATGTGTTCAATTCCTGCCAGACAGGCCTCTTACTGCCTGCATGGGGAACAAACCCTGCCCCCTTCAGCTGTCGCAACAACTGGAAACAACCAGGCTACCTACCAGCAAGCCCATGGCAGCCGCAGCCAGGCCTTTCAACAGGACAGTACACTGCCCACTGTGCCTGCGGCAAATGAAGCAGGACATGGAGCCCACTGAGCTAAGGGCCAGCCCAACCCATCAGGATGCCCACAGAAATTGTGGCCTAGCCACAAAATGAGGACACACACAGTCCACACAGGGGACACCCCTGGGGCATGTGGTCTGGTGACAAGAAGGGATTGTGCTACAGGGCACCACAGGACCTCTTCTACACAAGGATACTACTTTAGAGATCAGGAGACATACCTACCTGATACACAGAAACAGATACAGAGAGTGAGAAAAAAATGAGGAGACTGAAGAATATGTTCACAAGGAAAGAACAAGACAAAAATTACAGAAAAAGAACTAAACAAAATAGAGATAAGGAATATGCCTAATAAAAAGACCAAAGTAACAATTATAAAGATACCCAACTAGACTTGAGACAGAGGAATAGATGAATTCACAACTTCAACAAAGAGATAGAAAATATAAAAAATAATCAATGAGAGTTGAAGAATACAATAACTGAAAGAACAAATACACGAGAGGGAATCAACAGCAGATTACAGAATGCAGAAAAATGGATCAGTGATCTGGAAGACAGTGTAATGGAAAACAACCAACCTAAATAGCAAAAAGAAAAAAATAACAACAAGTAAGAATAGGTTAAGGGACCTCTATAACATCATGAAGCACAATAACATAGTACTATAGGGATCTCAGAAGAAAAAGAGAGACAGAAAGGGGCAGAAAACTTATTTAAAGAAGTAATCGCTGAAAATATCCCTAATCTGGGAACACATTCAGGTTCAGAAAACACAAAAATCCCCAAACACAATGAACCAAAAAAAGTCCACACCATGACATATAATTAAAATGACAGAACTTGCAATAAAGAGAGAATATTAAAAGCAGCAAGAGCAAACAATTACACACAAGGGAACTCCCATAATGTTATTACCTAATCTTTCAGCAAATAATCTGAAGGTCAGAAAGGAATGGCAGGACATATTCAAAGTGCTGAAAGGAAAAAATTTACAACCAAGAATGCTCTACCCAGCAAAATTATCTATCACTCAGAATTGGAGAGATCAAGAGTTACCCAGACGAACAAAAATTAAAGTTCATCACCACTAAATCATCTTTACAAGAAGTGTTAAAGAGAATCCTTTAAGTGGTTAAAAAAAAAAAAAAGACAATAACTACAATTCAGAAAATTGTGAAAGGAATAAACTTCACTGGTAAGAGCAAACATATAGTAAGTAGGACATTAATCACTTATAAAGGCACTATGGAAGTTAAAACACAAAAGCAGTAAAATCACCTATATCTACAAAAATTAAAAGAAATATTAGGGATATACAAAATAAAAAGATGTAAAATATGACATCATACATATATAAAACATGGAGGAAAAATGTAAAACATAGTACTTTCAGAATGTGTTCAAACTTAAGCAACCATCACCTTAATAATAAGGACTGCTATACATATATGATGTTATATATACACCCCTGGTAACCACAAATCAAGAACCTGTAATACACACACACACAAAAAAGGGAAAAAAAGCTAAACATGACAGTAAAGAAAGCCACCAAACAACAAGAAAGCAAAAGAAGAAAGGAACAGAGAAGAGCTAAAAAAAAAAAAAAAACAACAACACCAGAAAACAATTACTAAAATGGCAATAAGTACAATACCTATCAATAATTACTTTACATGTAAATGGAGTAAATGCTCCAAACAAAAGATACAGGGTGCAGATGGATTAAAAAAAAAAAAAAAAAAAAGACCCATCTATGCGCTGGCTACAAGAGACTCACTGCAGAACTCAAGATACACAGAGACTGAAAGTGAAATGATGGGAAAAGATATTCCATGCAAATGGAAGAAAAAAAAATAGTAATGTTTACATCAGACAAAATAGACTTCAAAACTAAGACTGTAGCAAGAAACAAGGAATTACATAATGATAAAGGGATCACTCCAATGAGAAGATATAATTGTAAATATCTATGCACCCAACACTGAGGCACTTAAATACATAAAGTAAATATTAATAGACATACAGAGAGAAAGTAACAATAATAAAATAATAGCAAGGCACTTTCACACCACTTTTACATCAATGGATGCAACATCCAGTAAGAAAATCAGTAAGAAAACAATGTTCTTGAATGACACTTTAGACCAGATGAACTTAGCACACGTATATATAATATTCTATCCAAAAACAACAGAATACACATTATTTTCAAGCGCACATGGTACATTCTCCAGGTTAGATCACATGTTAAGACTACAAAACAAGTCTCAATAAATTTAAGACTGAATTATATCGTGCATCTTTCCCAACCATAACAGTATAAAACTAGAAATCAACTAAAAGAAAAAAAAATGAAAAAAACAAAACAAAAAAACACGAACACATGGAGGCTAAGCAACATGATCCTGAACAACCAATGGGTCAACAAGGAAATCAACAAGAAAGATATGGAGACAAATGAAAATGGTAACACAACAGCCGCAAATCTTTGGAGCACGACAAAAGCAGTTCTAAGAAGGGAATTTATAGGAATACAGTCCTACCAAAGAAACAAGAAAAATATCAAATAAACAATCTAACCTTCTACCTGAAGGAAACTAGAAAAAGAACAAGGCCAACATTAGAAGGAATAAAATAAAAAAATTTAGAGCAGAAATAAATGAAACAGAATAAAAAATAGAAAAGACCACTGAAACCAAGAGCTGGTTCACTGAAAAGATAAGCAAAATTGATAAACTTATAGGCAGACTCATCAAGAAGAAAAAAAAAAAGGACCCAAATCAGAATTAAAAGAGAAGTAACAACCAGCACCACAATACAAAGGATTATAAGAGACTACTACGAAAAATTATATGACAACCTAGTAGAAATGGGTAAGTTTCCAGAAACATAACAATCTTCCAAAACTGAAGCAGGAAAAAATAGAAAATGTGAACAGACCCCTTACAAGTGATAAAGTTAAACCACAATTTAAAAACAACAACAAAGTCCAGACCAGATGGATTCACAGGTGAATTCCACCAAACTTGTAAAGAAGAGTTAGTACCCATTCTCCTCAAACTATTCCAAAATAATAGGGGCACCTGGGTGGCTCAGTGGGTTAAGCATCCGACTTGATCTCAGCTCAGATCTTGATTTTAGGGTCATGAGTTCAAGTCCTACATTAGGCTCTACACTACATATATAACCTACTTTAAGAAAAAAAAAAAGTAGAAGAGGAAAGAAAGCTTCCAAATACATTCTGTGAGGCCAGCACTACTCTAATACCAAAACCAGAAAGAAAAGAAAAGAAAAAAAACCACAGGCCAATATCCCTGGTGAACCCACCCTTATGTCGTCAATTAATCTACCACAAAGGAGGCAAGAATATACAATGGAGAAAAAAACAGTCTCTTCCATAAATGATACTGGGAAAACTGGATATCTACATGCAAAAGAATGAAAGTGAGTCACTTTCTAACACCATACACAAAAATAAACTAAAAATGGATTAAAGGCATAACTCCTACAAAAAAAAAAAAAAAGAAAGAGGGGCGCCTGGGTGGCTCAGTCAGTTGAGGTCATGATCTCGTGGTTTGTGAGTTCCGGCACCGCGTCAGGCTCTGTGCTGACAGTTCAGAGCCTGGAGCCTGCTTTGGATTCTGTGTCTACCTCTCTCTCTCTCTCTCTCTCTCTGCCCCTCCCCCTGCTCATACTCTGTCTCTCTCTCTCTCTCTCAAAAATGAATAAACTTAAAAAAAATTTAAAAAAAAAAAAAAAAAGAAAGGCAGTAATTCCTCTGACATCAGCCATGGCAACATTTGTCTAGATAGAACTCTTCAGGAAAGGGAAACAAAAGCAAACAAACTACTGGAACTTCATCAAAATAAAAAGCTTTTGCACAGCAAAGAAAACCACCAACAAATGAAAAGGCAACCTACTAAATGGAAGAATGCAAATGATAAATCAGATAAGGGATTAATATCCAAAATATATAAAGAAGATAATACAACTCAACACCAAAAAAGCAAATAATCTGATTAAAAATGGGCCGAAGACCTGAACAGACATCTTTCCAAAGAAGACATACAGATAGCCAACAGACACGTGAGAAGATGCTCAATATCCCTACTCATCAGGGAAATGCCAATCAAAACCACATTGAGATAATACCTTACACCTGTCATAATGACTAGACTCAAAAAGACAAGCAACAAATGTTGGCAAGGATGTGAAGGAAAAGGAACTCTAGCGCAATGCTGATGGGAATGTAAACTGGTGCAGCCTCTGTGAAAACAAGTATGGAGGTTCCTGAAAAAACTAAAAATAGAAATACCATATGACCCAGTTAATTCCACTATACTGGTTATTTATCAAAAAAAGCCAAAACACTAATTTGAAAAGATATATGTGCCCCTATATTCAAAGCAGCATTATTTACAACAGCCACAATATGGAGACAACTAAGTATCCATCAATGGATAATAAAGTTGTGGGGGGTGTGTGTGTGTGTGTGTGTGTATGTGCATGTACACGCGTGTAAAAGAATATTATTTGACCACAAAAAAGGAGGAAATCATGCCATTGGGGACAACATGGATGGATTGTGAAGGCATTATGCCAAGTGAAATAAGTCGAGCAGAGAAAGACAAATAATGTATGATCTCAACTACATGTGGAATCTTAAAACAAACAAAAACTCACAGAAAAAGAGATCGGGGGTGCCTGGGTGGCTAGGTCAGTTAAGCGTCTGACCCTTGATTTCAGCTCAGGTCATGATCTCATGATTTGTGGGACCAAGACCCACATCTGGCTCTGCACTGACAGCACAGAGCCTGCTTGAGATTCTCTCCCACTCATGGGTTCTCTCTCTCTCAAAATAAATATTTAAAAGGAAAAAAGAAAATGAGATCAGACTTGTGGTCTTATGGCTACCAGATGAAGGGGTAGGAGGAGGGGGAATTGGAAGAAGGTGGTCAAAAGAAACAAACTTCCAGCCAAAAGATAAATAAGAACTAGGAATGCAATGTACAACATGATAAAAACTGTTAACACTGCTGAAAAGCATATATGAAGGTTGTTAAGAAAGTAAATCCTAAGAGTTCTTACCACAGGAGAAAAAATGTTTTTGCTTTTCTTTGTATCTACAGGGGAGAAAATATGTAAACTAATCTTGCTGTAGTAATAATTCATGACATATGAATTTCACAACATATTATCACTGTGTTGTACACCTTAAACTTATACAATGCTGTATGTTAATTGTATCTCAATAGAACAAAAAAATTTTGAAATATGATCAAGATCATGCATGCTTGAAACTCACCAATGACTTCCAATATCATTTAGAAAAAAAAACTAAGGAAGTCTGCTTTCTCACTGCATCCCCCACTAAACAACGTGTTCCCCCAAAGGCCAGAACCCTGTCTTATACTCATCTCTAACACCCAGGTCACTTAAAGCACCTGGCAGACAATATGTGCTCAGCACTATTCTCTCAGACCGTCTCACCCATTCCCCCAGCTTGAGTTACCACTTTCACCAGATGTTTCTCACTTCAGATATGAACTGCGTATTAGATACCTACACTAGAATTTCAAAAGCACCTCAAATTTAACGTGTGCAAACAGACGTTTAGTTCTGCCTTCCTGCCAAGCTCATCTCATCTACTCCTGCCTCTTCTTCCCTCACCTCCCTACCTGTTCCTACAATTTCTCTGTCTTGGTATAAATGGGATTATTCTCCACTCAACTGTGCAAGCCAGAAACCTGAGAAGCAGCACTGATTTCTCCTTTTAAACTCAGAGCCAAAGCCATAACGAACCCTTATCAATCCTACCTAAAACATGGGCTTCCAAACTACCTGTATTTCAGTCTCATTTCTGGACTTTTGCTTATGCTGTTTCCTCTGCCTGAAATGCTTCCTGTTTTCTCCCTATAGCGTGGTTAGCCAGGTCTCAGCGTTCGCCATCATCTCCAGGAACCCTTCCCTGCCCCTTCCAACCTAGTTTGAGCGCTACTCTTATGTGCGATCTCCTATCCACAGCCTGGGTCACACTACACTGCCACCTCCCCCTTGGGCCACGAGTTCCCTCAAAGTTTAGTTGGCCGTTTCCCCAAACGTAGCTGTGCTTTGCAAGGAACCGAACTCAGGCACTGTTAGTTAAGCGAGTGAAGAATTACAAAGGTGGGCGATAACAGACCCTTCAGGTACAAGGTACAGAAGGAAGCCGGCTCGGTCTAAGGGAGCACTGCTAGAGGAGCCGGGGACTGGGATGAGGGGGTGGGGCCCGCGTGGTTCTCGCCAGCCAGAAGGACGCTCTGGGTCTCCCAGGAAAACGCGCCAGCGGACGTCTGACAGGTCACTTACCCGCCTCAGAGGCAAGCCGACGGCATGGCAACCCCGCCCCGCAGGGCCTGGGCAGCGGCTGGAGCAGGGTGCCGAGATGGAGCCGAGTTCGGGCCGGGAAAGAGACCCGCTCGGTGTTCCGAGTACCTGTCAGGAGGCCCCACAGCGACACAGACGCTCTGAGGGTCGCCATGATTATCCGGGGCCATCTGCGCCGGAAGTGGCTGTGAGCCATTTCGGGTCTCGCGCACTTCGCGCCGCATTCTGGGAAATGTAGTCTGGTTGCGGGAGGTGGGAGGCGAAGCTGCGCAGCTTTACGATTTTCTTGTAACCCGCTTCTTACCACGTGGAAAATGTTCGTGTCCTGTGTATGCATACAGCCAAAGGTAAAACGTACAACATCTGCCTTATATATTTTTTCCTGGACCTTTCCTTCGGTTTCCATGGCTCTAACCGATTTCCATGGCCTGCCCAAACCTCTCCATGCCCCAGGTTTAAATCCAACTGCCTATTCGACTTATCCATTCCAGCTTATCACAGACCCTCCCACATGCCAAATATAACCGATTGCCACCACCAACTTCATCCATACCAACTCATACACTTCATTCTGTCTCAGAACCTTACCTCTTTACTTCATAGCCCTTTTCTCAATTTGTGATTATTTTGCTCATTTATTTGCTTATTTTTCTCATCCCATGAAGACAGTCACTCTACGTATGTCACCTAACCTGTAATGTCTATGTCCAGCAAACGTGTTGAATAAATGACTGAATGAATGATTAAGTGATCCTGTTATTTTCTTACCAGCTGTCCAGGATGTGTAGGTCTTTCTCTTCCCTGTAGTTTGGCACTTGTGCTAAGAACTCTTCCCAAGGCCTGGCCAAAGGAGGATGTTAACACTTGTTTGAGTTAGTTGGACAGGTAGACTCATCTTCTAACCTTAACCTCTTTTCCACCATGGCTCATTTAGATCTCTGTTTCTGAACAGATTCCCTGATTGGGTGGGGGAGCATAGAGCTCTAGGCTGCAATCAGGGATGGCTGCTGCCCTATGCTTCCCAACACTTCCCACCTTGCACACCTACATGATAGCAGGTAGCAAGTGTCAGGGAGTGGTAGTGAAATGCATGCAAGTGTCTCCCAGCCCGTGCCCTTTCTCTAAGAATCGCCCACCTACTTCATTCCCATAGGCACTGCTGAGACGATAGGCCTCACTGGCTATGTTTTTGTATATCGCTCCCCTGAATAATACTGTTTGGACAATGAGTGGACACCTAATGCAGGAGGAATGAATCCATTGGCTGCTGTATTAGTTTCTTGTAGAGATGGCTGACTATGTGCTTTGAGAAAAAGAGAGATGAGGAAAGGTGCTATCTTGGCCAGAGACCCTCCCATGTTCCTTTCATTAATCTCCTTTATTCGGGCCACACTAAGTTTTACTGACAAGTATTAACCAAGTTTCCTAGTTCTAGCTGTAACCATGGACAGTCGCCCACGTCATTCAGAATCTCAGTTCCTCACCTACAAAATGGCTATAATGAGAGCACTTACCTTGCAGACTTTGAGGACAAAGGACTTTCAGGATTTGACGTCTGGCATTTCATAAATGGGGTGGGTGCAAGACAGCTGGGTGGCAGCAAGTCGGGGCCTGTCTGAAGATCTTCAGAGGGAACGCTTAACAGTGAAGGCTATCTGGTTATAAGCAACAAATATTTCCTGTCTAAAACAGAGATGGAAGTGTTGGGAAAGATGTTGACTATCTCACAGAGTGAAAGGGAAAGGTGAATAGCAAAGCCGCAGGAAGGCCTTGAAGGATGGAAGCTCCAGGGTTCCCAGAGGCAGGAACTCAAGAGAAATCTCTCCAGGAGGCTGCTGTCAGAATGCCTTGGTTCCAACTACTTGCTTTCCATCAAAGCCGAGTTCCTGGTGAGAGAAACTGACTGGCCCAGGTGAGGTCCTATTCACCCCCTGGGAAATGGGGAGGGCTGGCCCTCGGACAGTCCTAAGACACCCTAGAAGCATCCAGTGGTAGGATTCATCAGGTCAAATCTGGGATCACTAGCTCTGTGGAGCAAGAGTGGGTATTATTTGTAAAACAAAAGTATAGTGACATTTCAACTATTCAACTGCCAGTGATTTTACAGGGTCTGAATTTTCATTATTTTCCTAAAGGGACTGGGATTTTGCCCTGGGCTTTTAGAATTCTTCAAGATGATGATCTGGGGGCAGAATACTGGAAGAGGGATGTAGAGAGATGGAAAGAGGAAGGACAGGGCCTGAGAAGGAAAAATGACAGTGTGGAAAATCCAAGAGCCCTTGCAATCTCCAGCAAACCCTTGAAACTTCCACAGGTCTTCAAGACACCATCTTCCCGAAGGACCACATCTTCCCCATTTGGGTCTTCACCCAGAGTGTATTTTCCCTGCCCCCGTTCAGGTCCCAACTCCCAACATGTTCCCACAGACACAAATTCCATGGTCAAAGCCCCTTTGTGCACTGAGAAGAGATGGGTAATAAGGCAAGAAGTGAAATGAGGAGGGACAAGTAATGATGGGAGGCTCCCAAGGAAGCTGCAGAGAATGAGGCCCTAAATGGGGAAACTGGCCACTGATGGGAAGCAATCTTTGTACCAGGAGGCAAGAAGTTTAAGGTGAGTCGAGTGTGGATAGGTCTTGAGGAAGGAATCGGAGGGCCTTCCTGCCTCTCTGCCTCTGTTCTCCAGGTAACAGAAAGCAAAGCCATTGGTTGAGGAAAAAATGGGGTTGTGTTGGTAGCTGCGGGAGCAAGAAGTTTGATGGTGCCCCTGGGGGCTGTACATGTGGCTGTGATGCCCGAACCTGAAGGAACAGCAGTCCACCAAGTGGTGGAGCAGTCACAGCAGTGCAAGAGAAGAGGAACCAGGATCTGGAAGCCTGGAAGTGATTCCTGATAGTTCTAAAGGAATATGGAAATAATGTGTGCCTGGAAGCCTGTGAAAATCTGTACCTGAGCAGAAACATCCTGAGCAATGGTGAGGATGTTGAAAGATGTGACAAAGCACAGCCATCATCCCTTCATTCGGAGGGCACTGTTTTCTCATCAGTCCTGCTGGTCTTCCTGGCAAACTGGTGAGGCAGACAGGACAGGCACCAGTATGACCATCTTCTATACATATAAGCTGAGGCTCCAAAGTTGGGCTTGCCCAAGGCCTTCCAATTTATTCAAAGCAAACACAAGGTACACTCTAGGGTCCCTGGCAGCTATTACGGTGGAAAAGTTGTTTCACATGTGTTTCCTGGGGTAAGGAAAAACACTGAAACTTCCGGGATGATACAGACTCTCTTCTGAGTCCAGAAGGTGGCCCAAAAGAGAGCAAGCAGGAAGACCGTCTTCCACCCTGAAATAGTGGGAGTGAATGAGTCACTTCCTCCAACCCTGGAGTTATCAGTTTATCTCCAAATTTCCACACGGCACTCTGTCTCCTTGCTTCTGACAGCACCCGCTCAACTATAATTCTACCCAAAAGTGAATTCTACCCAAGACAGAAAATGATCGCCAGAGGCCAAGGCTACATCTGTCTGTGATAACAGGCAGACCCTCTGTCCTATAGCACAGTGACTTAATGTCAAAGGCACTTAGGCTGGCTCCTTCCTGCCATCCCAGATGCCCTCGCAATGACGGAGGCCCAGAGTAATCACCCCATGTCATGGCCATCATGGATATGATCTATAATAGCTGACACTTGGCTCCCTTGCTCCCCAGAGCTGGCTGCTGTCAGGTTTGGTATGTGGAACATTTTGTCAGAGGGACATGCTGGCCTGGGTTGAAAGTAATTCCCATCAGCTCAGAACCGGGTGGTCTGTCACAAGATTATTTTTCAGTTCGATCTGGACTCCGGAAGTCCTTTGGATGGAGAGCTGGTATTTTCAAAGGTTAATAAGCCTGTCAGAAATTTCTTTCATGAGAAAATGTGATGCATCTGATCTCCCTGACTTGCATGCAGTTCCCAGATCAGGGGTCTGAGCATAATTTCACTTTGGCCTCAGAACTTGAGCGTCCTGAAGATTCCTGGGGCCTGGACTGGGAGAACCTGGCAGTGGGTTGCAGTGGTTGGAAGCCAGAGCCAAAAGAGCAGAATATAGATTCTTAGGGTGCCCTAAGTGTGTGTGCCTATGTGTATGTGTATGTGCAAATGTGTGTGTTTGGCTGTGTCATGCAAACGTGTATATGTGTATCTTCTGGGGACACAGATGCATGCATACGTGTGTGCACATGCACGGGCGATCATTTTGTGTGCACGTTCAAATACATATGAATATGCATGTATGTCCATGTGTGCAAGTACATACGTGTATATGCAAAGTGAGTGTATGTGTGTGTTTATGTGGTCTCTTCTGTGTACAGGTGAACATGCATGTGTTCACATGTGTCTACTGGCCTGGGAATGGGAGCAGATTCATGGTAAGAGCTTTGGGGCCAGACAGATGTAGGTTAAAATTCGAGCTCCACAACTTATTAGCTGTATGAGCCCTTGTTACTCATCAGCTTCATTTCCTGCTAAGATGACGTGACAGCAGCTTCCACACAGAACAAGAGCAAAAGTTAACAGGCATGAAGCACACAGTCAGTGCCCATCAGATGACAGACAGCATCATTACTATTACTATTACCACCAGCATCTTTCTGGTCTCATCTCATCTTGTTCCATGGCTACACAGCATCCCTTCTGTCTCCAAAGTTTCCCTATGCCCCTCAGGAATCCCTTTATTCCACTCAGCCTACACAACTTCCTTCCCCCAGGCCACCACTGCTTTCCTCCCTCACAGAATAGCTTGCATTTTCTGGAGTTTTGTAAAAAAAAAAAGCATCCTAAGTATGTGCTCTTTTTCCATCTGGCTTCTTTAATTCAGCATGATGATTTTAAGGTTCACCCATGTTTCCTGTGTATCGATAATTGTTCCTTTTCATCACTGAATAATCTTCCATTATGTGGGTGTACCACAATTTGTTAGCCATTCACCTGCTGAGGGGCTTTTGGGTTGTTTCCATTCTTTGGCCCTATTAGAAATAAAACTGTTAATATTTGTGTACAAGTCTTTGGACATGTGTTTTCATTAATCTTAGGAAAATATCTAGGAGTGGGATGGCTGAATCATATGATTAGGTGCATCAAATTTTTCAAGAAACTCCCCAACTATCTTCTAAAGTCATTGTACCATTTTGTATCTCCTCCAGCGGTGTGTATGAGAATTTGGTTTCCTCAACATCCTCACCAACACTTGATGTGGTTAGTTTCTTTGCCATTCTAATACATGTGGTATCTCATTTTGGATTTTTTTTTTTTTAGGTTTATTTATTTTGAGAGGGAACATATGCACGCACATGAGCAGGAGGGGGCAGAGAGAAGAAGGGAGAGAATACCAATCAGGCTCCATGCTGTCAGCACAGAGCCCAATGTGGGGTTTGATCCCACAAACTGTGAGATCGTGACCTGAACTTAGAGCAAGAGTCAGACATTTGGGGCGCCTGGGTGGCGCAGTCGGTTAAGCGTCCGACTTCAGCCAGGTCACGATCTCGCGGTCCGGGAGTTCGAGCCCCGCGTCAGGCTCTGGGCTGATGGCTCGGAGCCTGGAGCCTGTTTCCGATTCTGTGTCTCCCTCTCTCTCTGCCCCTCGCCCATTCATGCTCTGTCTCTCTCTGTCCCAAAAATAAATAAACGTTGGGAAAAAAAAATTAAAAAAAAAAAAAGAGTCAGACATTTAACCGACTGAGCCACCCAGAAACCCTTTAGTTTTCATTGACCTAATGACTAATGATGTTGAGCATCTTTTCATGTCATATTTGCCATTCATGGATCTTCTTTGGAGAGCTGTCTATTCAACTCTTTTGCCTGTTTTTAAAGTGGGCTGTTTGTTTTCTTATTGAATTTCAGGAGTTCTTATATGTCCTGGATACAAGACCTATATTAAAAATACATTTGCAAACATTTTCTCCCTGTTTGTGACTTGCCTTTGTATTCTTTTAACAACATATTTAAGAGAGAAGTTTTTAATTTTGATGAGGGTCAGTTTATCAACATGTTCTTTCATGGGTCAGGCTTTGTCTACCCAAGGTAACAAAAATTTTTCTTATGTTCTTTTCTGGGAGGTTCATAGTTTTACATTTCGCACTTAGGTGAATGGTACATTTTGAATTAATTTTTTGGTATCATGTGAGGTATGGATTTAAGCATTGTTTCAGAATCATCTGCTGAAAAGACTGTCTTTTCTGCACTGAATTGCCTTTGCACCTTTTAAAAACATCAGTTGTCCATATATGTGTGGATGTACTTTTGAGGTCTCTATTCTATTCCACTGACCTATTTTTATATGTTTATGCTACACTGGTTTATTACTGTGGGGTTTTTTTTTATAATAAATCTTGAAACTAGATAGTGTTAGCTCTCAATTTTGTTCTCCTTTCCTTTTTTTTCAAAGTTGTTTTGGCTATTTTATGTCCTTTACATTTCCATATAAATTTTAGAATCTAGTTTTCTGTTTCTACAAAATTCTGCAGGAATTTTGACTGAGATTATATCAAATCTCAGGTCAAATCTAAGATCTCAGATCAAATCAAATCTATTCTCTCCATATAAATTGATTTCTAAAGAATTGACATCGCAACAATACTGAATCTTCTGACCCATAAATGACACTTATCTCTTCATTTATTTAGGTCCCCTTTAGTTTCTCTAAGCAATGTGTGGTAGCTTTCAGGGTAAAGATGTATCTTTTGTCAGATTTATCCCTGAGTGTTGCATATTTTTGATGCTACTGTAAATGTTACTTTAATTTCAATTTATGATTGTTGCAATTTTGCTAATGGTACAATGACATTGCAAAAACCAATGTACAATTGTTTTTTGTTTATTGATCTTGTATCCTCAAACTTGCAAAACCTACTTTCTAGTTCTTGTTTGTAGATTTCATCAGATATTTTACATAAACAATAACATCTGTGAATAAAGAGAGTTTTAAATTCTTCAGTCTGGATGACTTTTTTTTTTCTTTTTCTTGCCTTATCACACTTACCAAAACCTCCAGTACAATGTTGGAGATCAGTGGCTCAAACAGATATCTTTGTCTTGTTCCTGATCTTAGAGGAGAAGCATTCAGTCTTTCACATTAAGTGTAGTGCTGATTGTAAGTTTTTCACAGATGTCCTTTGTAAGGTTGCAAAAATTAATTTTATTCCTAGTTTGCTGAGAGCTTCTCTCAGGAATGGATGTTTGATTTTCATCAAATGCTTTTTTAGAATCTCTTGAGATAATCACAGGGTTTTACTTTTATAGTTTGTTAATATACAATATATATTATATAGAATAAATATATAATTGCATAATTATATATATTAATTATAATTATATATGATATAATATATAATTACACTGATTGCTTTTCATACATTAAACCAACCCCACATTCCTGGAATAAACCCTATTTGATACGGATGTATCTTTTTTTAATATAGACTGTTGGACTGATTTAATAACATTTTTAGAATTTTTTCTCTATTTTCATGAAGGATTTGGTCTGTAGTTACTTGTTCTTGTAGTCTTTGTCTGATTTTAGTATCAGGGTATTGCTGACTGCATAGAATGAGTTGGGGAATTTTTCATCCTCTTCAATTTCCCAAAAGAGTTTGTGTAGAACTGGTATTGTTTCTTCTGTAAATGTTTGGAAGAATTCACCTGTCAAGCCATCTGTGCCTTGAGTTTTCACTGTGGGAAGCTTTTTAACTGACGTTCAATTTCCTTAATAGATACAGGGCTACTCAGATTACCTTTTTTATTTTTTTAAGTGAGCTTTCATAGCTTGTCCATTTCATCTAAGTTGTCAAGTTTATTGGCATAACATTGTTTATAGTATGAACTAACTAGGCTTTTAAATCTGTTGATTCTGTAAATATATCATGTCTCTTTTTCCTGATATTAATAATTTGTATATTCTCCTCTTTCTAATGAGTCTAGCTAGAGGTGTATCAATTTTATTGACCATCTCAAAGAATGTTTTTTTAAATATTTTTCTGTTCTTTTATTTTCTATTGATTTCTGTTTATTTGATCCTTATTATTTATTCCCCTTATTCTACTTATTTTTCTAGTTTCTTAAGGTGGAAGCTGAGATTATTGTTTGGAGATTTTCTCCATTATAGGTGTTTCATGCTACAAATTTCTCCTTAAGAATTGATTTAGCAACATTCCACAAATTTTTGTGTGTGTTTTCATTTTCATTCAGATCAAGATACTTTAAAATTTTCTTTGTCTTATTCCTTCCTTTAACCTGTGGTTAGTTTCTCCACATTTGATGATTTTCCAGTTATCTTTCTGTTATTCATCTCTAATCTAATTCCACTGTAGTCAGAAAATATATTTTTGTATGAATTGAAGCTTTTTAAATTTATTGAGACTTGTATTGTGGCCCAAAGTATGCTCTACCCTGGTAAATGCTCAGTGTGAACTTGGCTATCTTCCTGTTTTTGATTTCTAGTTTAATTCCACTGTGATCGGAGGACACTGTATGATTTCTGTTCTTTTAAATTTGCTAAGGTGTGTTTTATGACCCAAAACAGGGCCAACCTTGGTCAGTGTTCCATGTGAGCTTGAGGAAAATGTATATCCTGCTGTTGTAGGATAAAGTCGTTGACAGATGTCAATGATATCCAGTTGACTGATGGTGCTATTGAATTCAACTATGTCCTTACTGATTTTCTGCCTGATAAATCTGTCCATTTCTGGTAGAGGGCTGCTGAATTCTTCAACTATAATAGTGAATTCCTCGGGTCCCCCTTGGAGTTCCATGAGTTTTTGCCTCACATATTTACAGTCTCATGTTAGATACATACACATAAGGATTGTTATGTCTTCCTGGAGAATCAACACCTTTGTAATTGTGTAATGCCCTCTTTATCCTGGTAACAGCCCCTGCTCTGTCTGAATGTAGCTACTCGCTTTGCTTCAATTAGTGGTAGCATGCTATATTTTTTTCCATCCATTTACTTTCAGAATATATGTGTCTTCCTATGCCCAAAGATTCAGCCACGTATAGACTACTAATGAGCCTACCCATCAAAGGCATTTGTCATTTCTGCTGATATCAAATTTTTACATCTTTTGTTTACCTGAAAAAAATCTTTATTTCACATTCATTTTTGTAAAGATATTTTTTGCTAGGTATGAAACCCTAAACTGTCAATTTTTTCTTTCAGCACTTTGAAGACTGGCTCCAGTGTATTCTTGATTACATTTATGATGGGAAATCTGCTATACTCATTTTTTTTTGTTCCTCTGCATATAATGTCTTTTTTCCTGTGGCAGCTAAGATTTTTCTCATTATCTTAGGTTTTGAATATTTTGATTATGATGTGCCTTGATGTAGTTTTATTCACATTTCTTGAGCTTTCGATCTGTTGAGACTCTTGGATCAGTAGGTGTATAGTTTTCAGTGAATGTGGAAAATTTTTGTCCATTACTTCTACAAAAGTTTTTCTGTCTATTCCATTCCCCACCCTCCACTCTCCTTCACAGACTCCAATTATATATATGAAGCCACTTAAAGTTGTCCCTCAGTTTACTGATCCTCTATCCTTTTTCAGAAAAAAAAAAAAACTGTTTTCTATGTCTGTTTCATTCTGAATAATTTCTATTGCTATGGCTTCAAGTTCACTAATCTTTTCTTCTGCTGAGTCTAATCTGCTATTAATCTAATCTGGTATACTTCTAATCTCAGACATTGTAATCTTCACCTACAGAAGTTTGACTTAGACGTTTTCTTGTATTTTCTATGTCTCTACTTAGCTTTTTTAATAGATAAAATACAGTCATAATCACTGTTAACGTCCTTTTCTGCTAATTCTAATATTTGTGTCAGTTCTGGGTCAGTTCAGATTGACTATTCTTGTTCTTAACAATATTTTCATGCTTCTTTTTATGCCTGTTAATATTTGATTGCCACAGTTTGTGAATTTTACTCTGCTGGGGGGCTGAATATTTTAGTATTCCTATACATATTCTTGTACCTTGGTCTGGGATTCAGTTAGGTGAACTGAAAACACCAATCTTTTTACATATTCTTTAAAAAAAATTTTTTTAGAGAGAGAGGGCATGAGTGGGGAAGAAGGGCAGAGGGAGAGAGAGAAAGAATCCTAAACAAGCTCCATGCTCAGCACAGAGCCCAACATGGGGCTTAATCCTACGACCCTGGGATCATAAGCTGAGCCAAAATCAAAAGTCAAACACTCAACTGACTGAGCCACCCAGGGGCCCCTGGATGTTCTTTTATGATTTGTTAGGTCTAGGGCAGTGCTCCACGTAGGGCTAATAATTTCACATTACTCAGATAACACCTTTCAAATATTCTACCCAATTCCCCATAATTTATGAATTTTTCTTGCTGGTGGGAACAGTCACTATTTCCAGCCTTTGGGGTATGCTGTCCACTGCTCTCTATTCCTTTTAGATGTTCCCCCACTTCAGCTTCAGGTAATATCTTCATACTCATGCCCTGACCAGCACTCTGCTGAGTGCTTGAAAGGAACCCTTTGTGGATCTTCAGAGTTCCATGTGCAGCTCTCTGCTTCTTTGGTATATATTTGGCAAACTCTGGCCACCGTGGTCTCCCTGGGCTCTTAGCTCCATCTCCTGAACTCAGGGAGTTTTCTGAGCTGTGGCTGGGTTCTCCTTCTCTGTGCTATAGCCTAGAAAACTTCTCAAGTCATTAAGATGTGAAAATTGTAGGACTCGCCTCATTTGTTTCCCATGACAGGGACACTGCCCTTCATTGCCTGGTGTCTGGTATTTTGAAAACCATCATTTTGTATATTTTCTTGATTTTTTGTTTCAAGTACATCTAGTCCTTGTTCTCTCTCTTGGAAGGAAGTGGAGATCCTCCTCAATGGAGTCCGAAGGGCACAAACACCTATATGATACCACTAGGGAGTAATTCAAGACTGTAAAACATGAATTTTCTGAACCCAGACTGTAAAGGGGCATTTTTCTTCTGATTTAAAAACTAAAATTCATGAAGACTCACAAAGGAACACAAATTATGAGGCAACTGAAAGCAAGCAACAAAATCCCAGGAAACGCAATGTCACTGAGGACCTAGGACAGAGGGCCCCATGACTGGAGGATTTCCTATAGTGCATATCCAGTATGGGCTGGAGGTTGTGAGGCATGCTGCAGAGAGGGGAGCCCCCAGACTAATGCTGTCATAGTATTCCAGTCCTGCCTTCAGAGTGCTTATGAAGACTGTGGTCAAATACTTGTAAATTTACTTGGTTATTATCTATTTTACCTTCCAGACTATGGGCTCTGTGAGGGCAGAGCCTTTCACCACTATATCTTCAGTACTCATTAGAGTGTCTGACACACAATAGGAGCTCAATAAATATCCATTAAATATATGAATGAATAAGCACATGAACAACAAGCAGAACTAGAAGAGAAGGGTCCAGGCCTCCAGGTGAAGATGAGAAGAGCCCACCCTAACTGGAGTCAGAGAATGGCAGTGACAGTGACCTTGATGGCAGATAGGGGCCAGGATTCATGTTGGACTCCTGCAATGACAGTGACAGGGTTCATTATATGTTTGTGGAATACATGATGTTGATGATGGTGACAATAATGATGCCCATTTTTATTTAAGCCATGAAGAGAAAATGAACCTGAATTTGGTAGAAAACTTATTAATGTTTTATGGGAGATTTTTCTGGTTGCAAAACTTTTTCTTCCACCAAAGCAGAGGCTGTTTTAAGACAATGATGATAAAAGGAAGAGTTCCTCCAAGGGGGGTGGGGGGGCACCTGGGTGGCTCAGTCGGTTAAGCAGCCAACTCCAGCTCAGGTCATGACTTCACGGTTTGTGAGTTTGAGCCCCACATCAGGCTCTGTGCTGACAGCTCAGAGCCTGGGGTCTGCTTCAGATTCTGTGTCTCCCTCTCTCTGCCCCTCTCCAGCTCATGCTCTGTCTCTCTCTCTCTCTCTCAAAAATAAATAAACATTAAAAAAAACAGGGGCGCCTGGGTGGTTCAGTCGGTTGAGCGTCTGACTTCAGCTCAGGTCATACTCTCATGGTCTGTGAGTTCAAGCCCCACGTCGGGTTCTGTGCTGACAGCTCAGAGCCTGGAGCCTGCTTCGGATTCTGTGTCTCCTTCTCTCTCTGCCCATCCCACACTTGTGCTCTCTCTCTATCTCTCAAAAATAAATAAATGTAAAAAAATAAAATTAAAAAAAGTAATAGTTCCCCCAGGGAAGCAGGGACCTAAGGGCTTTAGGTTGTGAATCCCAGTTCTGTTTTGTACAGCAGGGTGAATTTGTATGCATTACTCTACTTCTCCAAGAATCAGTCCCTCTTCTGTAAAATGGGATTGATAATCCCTGCCTTTCAGTGTTGTTGTGGGGCTTAGTGAGAATACTCAAAAATTAATAAGCAGCCTCAGGCACAGAGCAGGTACTCAGTAAGTTACACCACTTTTCTCAGGCATTTTATATTTGCCCGCAAAATGACTTGATGGGAGAAGACACAGAGGATCACCCAGGAGGCAAGGGGGACACAGGTGGTCGCGGGTTAAGGGCACTGGAGAGGGACAGGAGGAGCCACTGCTGGAAGCAGCTCTGACTTGTCCCAGCAAGGAATCAAGCCGCTCACTCTGAGCCCCGTCCCTTTCTCCTGCCAGGCAGAGGTGGTGGGAGGATTAACAAGGTGATCTGGCCGCATAATGGGCAAAAGCACCTGGCCCAGGTTCTGGCTTAGGAGGTGCTCTAGGTCCCTGTCCTGCGCCCCACTCCACATGAGGGCACATGTATTCTCCCTCAATGCCACTGGGTGGCGCTGTGGGACCGCCGTCAGGACCCAGACCTTGGTGTAGCGTCCTCTGAGGCGGCTCAGCCCTGGGGGTGCCTTTTCATGCCACGCAGTCCCCCTCTACATTCGCATCCTTGGAAAGACACAGAGTGTCCTCTCCTTTCACACAGCCTTTTGGCTACTTCTCCACCCGTCCTGAGGACAGAGAAAACCTCAACTCCTCCAGCCAAAGAGGCAGGGGATCTCCCAGAATACAGGGGTGGTAGGGAGCAGACAACAGACAATAGAAGTCAAGAAAGTGACCTCGCTGCAAAGACCTCGCTTGCTTTTCTAAAAGGGTCTGACAGCCAGAGAGTCAAGTCCCCCTCCCATCTGGCACTTAAGAACCCCACTTGTGTCCAGGGGCCTTTGCTGTGGAATTTTCAATGTGGGTAGAAGAGAGCGTGAGTCAGGAAACGTCAGACCCAGAAAACAAGTTCAGCTTCCACGAACAGGGTGATTTAGAATCAGAGTCGGCATGTACCTTCTGAGGCTTAACTGCAAAGGGGAGCGAGTGATCCCTGCTTTGTAGGGTTGCCATGAGGAATACATGAGTGTATCCTGTGAAAGTGCTTTGTCTGTTGGAAAGTTCTAGGCACCTGTGAGATGTGATTATCACAAGAAGATAACAAACTTGGACAGCCTTGAGACACGTACAAAATGGCTGGTGTGGGCAGGGCCAGGGACGCTAGAGGAGGGTGGAAGGGAGAAATGGACCTTGAGCCAGGCCAACAGGATTAAGGGTGGAGGGGGAGTGGGTTCACAGAAGTACAGGGACTGGAAAATGTGGGTTGAGTGGGGCCTGGGGCACAGGCTGGAAGGAGAGGACAGGGGCAGAGGTGGAGACTTAAGTGCCTGACTATTGAATCTGAACCCAGTACCCCAGCTATCAGGGAATTTTTACCTACAAGGGGCAGCGCTTCGAGAGATCCCTCTGATAGCAGTGAAAATGGAACACTGGGAAGCCAGACTGGAGGCTGTTGTAATTAGTGTGCATTTCACCCTGTGGTTTTTTTTTTTTTTAATTTTTTTTTTAACGTTTATTTTTGAGACAGAGAGAGGCAGAGCATGAACGGGGGAGGGGCAGAGAGAGGGAGACACAGACTCTGAAACAGGCTCCGGGCTCTGAGGTGTCAGCACAGAGCCCCACGTGGGGCTCGAACTCACGGACCACGAGATCATGACCTGAGCTGAAGTCAGCCGCTTAACCGACTGAGCCACCCAGGCGCCCCATACCCTGTGTTTTTTAAGATGTTTAAACAGCAGCTATTTTATTAGTTCTCACAATTTTTTGTAGGGCTCAGCTGGGTGATCCTTCTATATGGTGGCAACTGAGAGTCCATGTGGAATTCACCTGGTGCGTAAGCTGGGTCTGATGGATCCAAGATGACTTTACTTACATGCTGGCAACTTGGAGAGGATGGCCAGGCAGCTGGGCTTAGCTGTTGATCAATACACCTACATGTAGCCTTGTCATTGTGGTGGTTCCCCCTATTCTTAACTGTGACCCTGGAAGTGCTCTTCCTTTTTCTAACTTTTCTGACACCTGAAATGGCCCTGAGAGTGGAGGCTCACTCATCCTGTCTCAGGAAGATAGCGTCCAGGGCATTGCGCACACACACGTGAGCACACACATGTGCGCGCACACACACACACACACAGATATGTCTCCATCTGCACTGATACCACAAATTATGTCTCTGCGGCTTCACCTCCTGCTTTCCAGCAAGGCAGAAAGCCCAGCCGAGGCCCATGTGAGCTGTCTCAAGGAGAGAAGCTGGGTATGGCACCCATGACAGCACCACCCCCAACACACACACACACACACACACACACACACACACACACACACACACAGATACACTTAGGGAATGAAACGTATGGAGGCCAGGGCCACCTGTGCTCTGAGGGGAAGCCATACAAACCACATGGCTGTGTGGTCTGCTGACAGGTTATCCCCTCTGCCACACACAAAAGAAGGTGCTGCAGCTGTGAGGCCCCTCCCATGCAGTGTGGCATCTCTCTCTATAGTAACCTTATCACCAAGCCTTGGGACCGTCAGCCAGGAGACCTTGGCTAGCCAGAGGCCTGGAGCAGGGAGCTCTTCCATCAAGAGTAAAGTGGCACCCCAAACCGCTTTCCTTTCTCTGCCTGTGGCGGATGATCTTTCTGAAATGCCAATGTACACAATTCCCATCGTTGTTGGTGGTGTGGAATGTTAACCCTGAACCCCAGCAACAGAAAGACTACAGAAGGAGGAGAAGAGGAGGACATCACGAAGGGTTGGCCTGTCCTGAAGACGTATGTGGGGATCACCTCTTTGGAGGAGGGTTCAAATCTCAGATTATCTCCATGCCTCCTGAACCTGTCTCCTTCAGGGAAAAGGCAGAGGAAGAAGGCAGAATCTGGGATGACTTGGTTTGTTGGGTTCTGGCTCAGTGAGATTTATGTTCTGAGATCCAGGGGCAACTCCCCATGTCACATAATTTTCCCCTCCCCGTGGTGGACTGGCAAGACCTTTGAACCAGAGCCAGCCCCGTTCTATGTGCCCTGCACAGCCCCCAGAGGCCTTCATGTTCAATTATTCCATCTGTAATATGGGGATAACAGTACATGAAGGCATGTCATGGGGGTGATGGGAGGATTAACAACTAAAAGAATTTGGAAAATGGCCACGCACCATTTAGTAAAGGTGGTATTTTCCCCCAAGTGGAAAAAAGCAGCAGTATCTTCTCCCTACATACAAGTAAAACCTCAGTCCCCAGAGCCAAGCGAGTCCAAGAAATGAAGCCAAAAGCAAACCTGGAAGGCTGTGGCTGGAATTCTCAGCGACACGGCCTTTGAAGTTACAGCTCTCCCTCCCTCCAAGGGCCCGGCAGCTCCCCCGGCCCGGCCTGATGAAAGGCAAGACGGGCTCTGTTGTGGTCTGACACATGCCCCAGATGTCAGGTTGCAACTCCGTTCAGCAATTAGCTCTCAGAGGTGGCAGCTGTGTGCAGTGGAAAGGGCTGGGATCACGGCACATGGTGCCAGTGCCAGCCATGCCCCACACAGCTTATCTGTGCCGCCATTCCCTTCTGGGTAAAATGGGGATACCAGTCCAGGCCTCCTCCTTCCGGTTGCCAAATTTAGCAAAACGAAAATATAGGATGCTCAGATGGACTTGAATTTCAGATAATCAACAAATAATCTTTTCCTACAAGTATATTCCAGGCAATACTTGGGACATACTAAATGTTTTATACTAAAACATTTGATGTTTATCTGAAATTCCAATTTAACCGGGAACCTTGTATTTTTATCTGGCAACTCTATTCCCTCAGACTTTCCAGACGGTCATCTGGGTGAAAGGGCTTCAAAACTGTCCACACTTTGAAAATGCAGACTGGGAGGTATTCTGGGGAGGTCGTGGACAGTAACCTTAGCAACCAAAATGGTCTTTCATTCTGAACCCCCCAAAGCCCCTCCCCCCCACTCCAGTGGAATCTCTTCATCTCTAAAGGGCTCCCTTGCTCTTCTTCAAACCGCACTGCCCTGCCCCCTCTCCCTCTGCCCCGTGCCCTCCCCCCCCCCCCCCACCACCTCAAGGGCTCTGGAGAGGTTTGCTTGGTTCTTAGAGGCTGCTGAAATCATTCTCTGCCCACCGTGGGTCATGTGACTTGGGCTTGTTGTGGCTTTGCCTTCAAGGAGCATGTGCTGCAGTGGGAGGGTCCCAGGTCTGTTCAAGAGCCCTGGATGGAGTGTGTGCCTGCTGCAGAAGCACAGTCCACAGACAAGCTGCTCCCCGTCTCTAAGCCTCAGAGTCCTCATCTGTGTAATGGACATGATGCCAACCCTAGTTTAAGACAGGAAAAGAGGATTATGCCAGTAAAGTACCTAACAGGGTGCCAGGCATACGGTAGGCACTGAGTAAGTGCACCTGCTAGTTTCCACTACCACCTGTTGGTCCCACCCTGCACCATAGCAGGCTGGCCCGCTGGCCCTCACCCATGCACTCTGTGCATGGGAGAGCAGGGAAGGCTCTCCCGCACTTGCTGCCCCTCCCCTTGTCCTCACACTCTCAGGATTCCGGGGTATTGACCTTGGTAGCCTCTGTCTCCCCAGTGCCCATCTCTCTGCCCCTCCCCAAGCCTCCGTGGAGGGGAAATGACAGTCACTGTCGCTGTTCCCAAATGCAGCAGAGAAACAAACAGCTCCCACTGCAGCTGTGCCTTAGTCACCCCACTGGCACATGCCCGCCCTCCCTCCCTCCCTCCCCAAGACCTTCCAGAAATCCAGCCACCTGAGGGAAGCAAGGCAGGTTCCTCCCACCTGCCCACTGCCTCCCTGTTGGGACCCCAAGTGGCATCCAGAACAAAGTGTATTTGGGAATGGCGGTGGGTAGGGAACAATAAGAAGGAGGAAGACTCTGGGGTCATTTTGTTCTTTCAGCCCAAGTAGCAGTTGGGGGTGGGGGAGGGCTGGGGCCTGTGTCCCACTGGGAAAGACAGGGTTAAGAGTCTGGAGCCTCTGTCTGCCTCCTCCCAGAGCTCTGGCCCCAGGGCTTACCCCACTGGGCTGGGCTTCAGTTTCCCTTCTTGTCAGAAGGAGAGGCTATCACACACATTGATTCCAGCCCTTCCCCCCACCACCCAGAAGTATTCATTCATTCATCCAACACAAAGTCTGCTGGTGGGACTGGGCACACAGATACAGCCCTGCTTTTGTGGGGCTCCCAGGCAAGAGAAAAGGGGGACAGAAATGAGGCAGATACAATGCAGGCAGGGAGAGCGCAGTCAGAGGAAGACTCTGGCTCTGATCACTTGGGATGGTATGGGGGCCAGGCGCCCAACAGAGTGCAGACAACAAATGGGGTGTGAAGAATAACATAAAGTATACGCATGCATCCGTTGACGAATGTTTAAAAACTGGTCATCTCAAATGATGGCAAAGATGGGAAAACAATAGGACTGTTCACACCCTCCCTGTGGGAGGCTAATTTAGCACAACGACTCAAAAAAAAAGTCCACTTGCTATGACTCCTCGGAGAAATCCCACCCCCAGGAGAATGGCGGCATGCTCACCACAGCCCCAGACTGACACTGCCTAAGGGCCGTCAGTACTGGAAGGTACACGAGCCAAGTGTGGCATGTTCACGCGACAAAATGCTGCACGGTGATGAAAACGCACACAAGGCAACTGCATGCAGCGGTGGGGACGCGTCTCATCCAGACTCGAAAGGGTGTACCGTGTGATCCCGTTTCTACCAAGTCTTACAACAAGCAAAACAAAACCATGTTGCTTTAGGGATGTGCGCATGAGTGTTACAGCTCTAAAAATCAAAGTCCTGACTGTCACCAAGTCACAGTGGTGGCTTCCTCCACGGGAGAGCTTCCCCACTGGGGTGATTATGCCCCCACCAAGAGATATTTGACAATGTCTGGAGAAACACTGATTGTCACAAACGTGGGGGGTAGCAGTGTGCTACTGGCCATGGGTGCTGCTAAATATCCTACAATGCACAAGCCAGCCACACACACACTCCCCAGAGAATTATCCTGCCCCGAATGTCATAGTGCTGCTCTTAGGGACCGTAGTCTAAGGGACAAGGGGGATGCTCACATAGAGTTTCTAAGATCCTGCCAAGGTGCAAGGGTGGTCATTTTATATATAGCCTGTAAACCCTACATAAATGTTTTACATACTCCAAAAACAATTACCGAGCGTGTGGCTATGTGTTTGGAGAATCAGCAGGCAGTCCCATGAGATGAGATTAGCCTCTGCCACCAGCTGCAGCGGAGCCCAGGGACCAGTGCTATTGCTGGGACAATAAGCTTACAAGGCATTGCAGAGACCTGGGCAGCCCAACACATGCCATCAATGCCCTTCCATAACAGTGGGACAGGAAGGAGCTCCCCATGCCAAGGACAAGTGCCCTGTGCAGCGAGGTGAGTCCTCTGGGCTCTGTTACATTGTAGATTATGCGGGGGTCCCGGGGGGACCAGGTGGAGAGATGGCTGGCTAACCCCTCTCTGCTCAGCAAGACCTGGGGCTCCGAGGCTTCGCCGAGGCATTTTGGAGGGTGCCAGAAAATTGATCACTTTGGTCCTTGGGTTTTACAGGTGGGGGTATGACCAGACAAGCCGTGAGCTTTTATACCCCAGGATTAGTAAGGAAGGGCAGCAGCAAGCTGTATTAGGAGACAGACCAAGGAGTCAGACCCGGGTTCGAAGTTGGCTTGACAGTTGTAAGCAGTATGACCTTGGACAGGTTACCTAATTTTGTCAAACCTCAGTTTCATCACGTGTAAAAAATGGAAACCACAGTGTCTCAGCCATAGTGTTGAAATGAGGAAAAGATGAAATCATGTGGGAAAGATGGCCATACTAACATCGAGGGCACAGTAGCAGCTGTTATGTGGAAGTCACCAGGGCAGCTCAAACCACGGCCGCTGGACTCCTCAGCAGTGTAGGGGGAAGCAGGCAGGGGCTCCTGTGGGCTCTCCAACCTGCTCTGTGCCACCTGCCTGATTCAGGCCTCTTGGGTCTGTCCTGTTTTCCTGCTATGTCCCTTGGTATTGACTAATTTAAAAAATTATTAGCTCCTTTAGGGAACCAAGAGAAGGAATATGTCCAGGCCTGGGGGCCAAGGCTTTGGAAGAGGACTGTGCTCTCTGGGGCCAGTTCCATAGGCGATGGCATGAACACTCGCACATTAATGGGAAATACAGGGTACCGTGGGCCCCCTTCCACCATCTCCATCTGCCCCCCAGGTTCTCTTGCAAAACAGAGCCTCTGGTTTGTTTCACCAAAAAGTGTGTGTGCTCTGTCAGTCGGGATTCCCGCAAGCAAGAGGTGGCACATTTGAATTAGGATAATTTGAAGGGGGGTTAACCAAAGGACTACTCAAACAGCGTGGGTGAGTGTAGGGCGCCTTGGGACAGTGCAGACTTGGAAAGGGTGGGAGGATTACCAGACCCCAGAAGGGAGATGATCCAGACAGGCTGCCTTGAGGGGCTGTGACCTTCAGTCCAGGGGCACGGTTGGCCTGCAGCAACCCCACAGGATCTGCCAGGGGAATAAATGCTCCTACCCACCTTCCTCTGCCCTCAGATCTGGTGCCCGCTGTTGGCAGATCTGACAGGAAGACCATGGGCAAGGGGCCATCCGTGCAGTCCATTCCAGCCAGCCTCCTGGACACAGAGCAGGATGGAGGGGTGGGGGACCAAACAGAGATACCCAGCAAGGGGTATGTGAAGGGGGGGCTAGTCAGAAGGGGGCACCATGTGTGTGGGGGGGTCTCTCTCATTATGGGTCCCTGCCTCACCCATCAGTCTCGACAAGGCTCTCTACTTCATGTTTGACTGATATCCTTGAAGTCAACTCTATTAGTTCCTGACAATTTATATACCATCACCGCAATCAACATACAGAACATTCTCCTCTCCCTAAAGGACTCCGGGCCCCTTCTCAGTCAATACTCCCTTCCACCTCTGGCTCTAAGCAGCCACCAGTCTGTCTTCTGTCATTACATATTCCATTAGGCTTTTCTAGAGATTCATATACATGGAAAAAATATAGTATGTACTCTTTTGCATCTTCTTTTTCCCTCTGCAGGATTTTGACATTTCTCCACTTTACTGTGTGCCATGGTTGTTCACAGATTTCACTGCTGAGTTAGGATTCCGTTGCATTAATATGTCACAGTGTATCCATTCCTTCACTTGCGTATGGGCATTTAGATTGTTTTTAGGCTTTTGCTATTATGAAGAAAGTTTCTGACTATTTGCATACAAGACTTTGTAGATATAATCTGTTTTCATTTCTCTCAGGTAAATACATGTGGGTGGGGTTGCTAAATCATTTTGCAAGCGTTGTTTAACTTGATAAGAAACTGACCAACTGTTTTCTAAAGCGGCTACATCTTTTTCCAACCCACCAGCGAAGTAGCAGGGTTCTGGCTGCTAGCCTCACTACCACTTGGTATTGTCAGTCTGTTTACCTTCAGCCCTCCTAGTGGGGTGTAGTGATACCTCATCGCGGTTTAATTTGAATTTCTCTATGACACTCAGCATTTTTCACGTGGCCATTCAGTTATCTTTGTGTGTGTGTGAAGTACCTATTTAAATCTTTTGCCCTTTCTTAGTTGTTTGCATACTTATTGGATTAGTATCTGCCAGTCTATGGCTTGGCTTTCTGCCTCTTAACAGTGCATTTGGGATGTCAGAAGTTTCTGATTTCTCATTAAGGCCCTTCTTTAAAAAGCTTTTTAAATGTTTATTTATTTTTGAGAGAGAGAGACAGAATGTGAGTAGGGGAGGGGCAGGGAGAGAGGGAAACACAGAATCCGAAGCAGGCTCCAGGCTCTGAGCTGATAGCTCAGATGTGGGGCTCGAACCCATGAACCGCGAGATCATGACCTGAGCCGAAGTTGGATGCTAAACGGACTGAGCACCACCCCCCCCCCCGGGTGCCCCTCTCATTCAGGCCCTTCTTAAACTCAACTACTATGTTGTGTAGGGAGGGCCGTTTCGCCTCCGCCTGGCCCACTCCAAGGTGGACAGACATGCAGGCTCGGGTCTTTCCTTCATTACATCAGTTCTCACAGGAGAGCTTGGCTGGAAAAACTGCCTCCAGGCCAGCTGAGAGGAGCCCACGAGAGCACTTTGCTCCTCCCCTCAGCTTAAAACAGACACAAGGGGCTGCACTGGGGGCCCCTGGCTGGGGCTACCCTGACCGAGCCCTCTCTGGGTGCAGCCTGGGACCACGATGCTCTTCATGGGAATCTCTTCACTGAGTCCTCACTGGACATGGAGTCACTGTGCCCACTGGACAGGCGAGGAGTCTGGTATGAACGGGTGTCTCCCTCAGGAGAGGGGAGATGTCTTTTATTTCATATAAGCGCTGTTAACCAGGAATTAAAGAACCGAAAAGGCAAAAGGGAACGCAGAGCTCTCACAGAGGTAGCGACAGCAGGAATATGTAAATAATTCTTACAACTCAATAAATAATAAGAAAGCGATCCAGTTAAAACAAACAAACAAAGGGCTTCAACAGACACTTCCAAGAAAATATAGGAACCGCAAATAAGCACATGAGAAGATGCTCAGCTGCTAGGGCTGGGGGAACAAAGGTGAGACTTCGGGGTTATAAAGACCAGGCTCCTGGAGGGGCCCGTGCAGCTGGGACGGCTGGGACACAGAGCTCTGAGGACCGGTGTCTCTGAGGAGACGTGATGGGCCGGCCCTGGGCACATGGAGGAAACAGACAAATGGAACCGGCAGCTGCTGCTGAGTGCAGGGCCACCGCTGGAGCATCGCTGATGGGAGCAGGAGCAGACGCAAAGGGGCAGTCCCTTCTCCTTCCTCCAGCCACGCAGGCTCCGCCTGGTGTCTCCTTTTGGCAGAGTCTAATGGGGAGCCCCTGGCAAGGCATAACCTGGTTTTCAGACTCCCAGAGCACCAAAGAACAATACAGAAGGGCAGCTTTAGAACTTGGAGACGACAGCCTCATAACCAGCACCACAAATCAAGTCACTTACCCAGGTAATACCCAGCTAGCAAGTGATAGAGTTTTGATCCAGGAGCTTCTGGCTCTGAGGCCAGTGCCCAGCTGCGGGTTGAGAGGAAACTCTTGGCAGGTGCCAGCCTCGGAGTCCAGACCAGAACCTGAAAAGTCCGGTATGTTGGGCACTGGGGCAGGGGCAGAAGGCTGGGCAGGCAGCACCAAAGAGCTCCCCATGGGTACCAGGAACCCACCACGGGTCCCGAAGTACAGCACCAAGGCTGCTGACGTAGCCAGGCTGGGAGCGCGTTAGGGGGCTGGGGTATGTGGGGCAACAGTTCATGTTCCCGAGCTGGGCCCCCAGCCCAGCCCGGACGAGGCAACAGTGCCGATGTGCTGAGACATCTGGGCCATCTAAGCCAGGGAACCGGAAAACAGCATCTCTTCTTTAGCTGAAGTCTTCCCAAGGCAAGGCCATTAGGATCCCAGATGGATCATCTCCCAAACCGGTATGCAGCTTTCTTCTAAAACTAGTTTCTCGGTTGTAATGACCATAAGTCAGCCACCACACACTTCACCTCTGAGTCCCCTTTTCTCAGAAGTTTGCAGAGAATGGGGCCACACCCCAGACTCGAGGGTGTCAGGAGAGCTATGAGATGGAGAGTGTGGGTGGCTCTTCCCTGGCCCTGCCAAACCTCCTGGCCATCCCCAGGAGGATCCAGGCTGGCTGGTCACCAGCAGGAGATGCCCCCCCTTGCCCACCCCATTCCCTCTAATTCTCCTCTTTGAATCTTCCCCTGGGTGTGCCAACTGCTGAGCTGGGGTTCTCCATACGTGGATTTCTTCCGTGCCAGCCTCTCACTGGGAAGGCCTGTACCGCAAGCCCTCAGCCCCCCTGACCATCACCTTTCCCGTGTGATAAGGCTTAACCGATCTGATCTCTGGGCAGTAACACAGTCAGGGATTAGGGGCTCTGACTGTGGGCTCATGCTGCCGTGGGTTCAAATCCTAACTCTGCCACAAGCTAGCTGGGTGAAGCTGGACCCAGCACGCAGTCTCTCTGAGCTTCACTGTGTTATCTGTCAAATCGGGAGATGCTAGAATGCCCCCCGACCCCCGCCCAAGGCTGGTAGGAAGACTGCACGAGGCTTAGCATGACAGTTCTGGCATGAAGCCAGGTGTATGGCGGGTGCTCAGGCAAGGTGGCTGTTGTAGAGTTAGCTTCAGATTTGGGGCTTCCACGATCTCCTCCGGTCCTCCACCCATATCCAGGGAATAAGCACCATCTGTGCTTTCTAATTTTCCACCTTGCTCCTGCAGGCATGGCCCCTCCCCACCCAGCCCTACCAGCCTGATTCCCTGGCCTAGCCCAAGCTGTTGTGATCTGACTTTGGACATGAGTCGTCACCGATTCATCTCCGATACCTTGGGCACAGGGCCCGTCTGGTGTCTAACTGGTCAGCAGCTCATGGACGGCAGCCCCCCACCCCCACGGCTAACAGGGCTGGCAGCCTGCAGTCCCAGCTGGCTCTCCCCATGTTGTGCTGCAGCATCCACGGGCAGCGGGACGTCTGCCTTTTCTGCTTTGATCAGGACAGGGGGGGTGCTCAGCGGCTGGTTTGGGATCATCTCTGTGATGCATTTTGACAGCCTTGGCCAAGCATATGCTTTAAATCCTCATGAGAAAGGGTCTTTTTAAGTGGAGAGGGAGCCCACAGCAGCCTTCAAAGGACTCTCTGGACAAAGTAGGGTGTATGAAGAAGACCCCTGGCTCTGGATCACCCTGCTGCCCCATGTGCAAGTTCAATGTGGCTCAAAGGAGAAGACTCCTGGTCTGTCCCTCAACCCAAACAGTGACAGCGGAGTCGAGTCACAGCCTAGCTCAGTGTCTCCTCCACAGAGTTCAACATCCTGAACCATTTTCCCAGGTTTCCCGTGCCTGGCCTCCCGACAATCCCTCTGCACTGGCCCCCTTGGCTCTCTATTGTAAACTGCCTCCAGCAGAACCTGCATTCCTTCTAATGGCTTCAGGAGTTAGGTAATTTGTACCTGACACACCTGGAAAAACTTAATGAGACTTCAACTCAGTGCTTCTGAAAGATCAATGATATCCAGCTACGAGGACTTAGAGAGTAGACAGAACATTCCAAACAAAAGGATTTTTCCCCTTTACTTGGCTTTTGTTACTAGTCTCCCTGTTTCAGCTAACAGGGACACATCATCTAGACGCAACCGCCACCATGGGGTCCCAGCTCTCTAGCTGACAGCAGGGTCAGCCTTTCCCCCTAAAGGTGCTCAGAGTCAGGCTGAGCCTCCAGGAAGGCAGGGACGGAACCTTCCCTGGAGCTGGCATGTCCTTCTGTGTTTAATTTTCCCATAAGTCAGCTCTGATTAAGGGGGATGGCCTCATGTTTCGTGCATTCAGAGCCAAGTTCTGAGAGCACCTTGCGAGGGTGGGGGAAGCCCCCTGGGCTGGCGGGTGGGGGGCGGAGGGGTAGCTGCTCACCAGGTCGCCCCCAGCACACATGTCTGCTACCTATCAGATCTCATTGTGGGAATGATCTGCCGGACGCTGAGATCATCTGACAGTCTCCTCTTAATGAGACCCAGGGCTGCTCCCAAGCTTGTGTGGGAGACTGGATGGAGCAGAACCCCCAACACCCTGGAGAAACACCTCCCAGGGAAGAAAGATGTTCCTCTTCCAAGCCTGCTCTGCTCTGTGACATGGTGGACCCCAGTACTTCAGAGAAGCAGATGCCTTCATGCTCACTCTCCACCTGGGACAGCCGCAGTCAGGTCCCTGCAGGTGAAGACAGGAACTTCCCATATTTACTCATGACATTGGCTTCTCTGCCACTGGTTCATTGCTGATGGCTTCATGCAGGCGCAAGAGGAGGTACCTTCCAGTTGGCGCCTACAGGAACTTGCAATCCTCCTGGGGAGATGCCCACAGAATGAGGGTCAGTGTGCCCCACAGGAAAGGGAGGGCTCTGTGAGCAGGAGTACGTGTCCAAAAGCATAACTCAGATTAGGCATTCCCCCTGCTGCTGATGCTCTACTGTGTCTCCTATCACTTGGAAAAAAATCCAGACTCCTCACCAAAACATGCTCGCTCGGCCCTGCCCAGCCATGCTCCAACCAGGATGGTTTTCTTTCGTGCTTCAAATGCTACCCTTGCTGTTGCTTTGCCTAGAATTCCCTTCCCCCAGATCATCATGCGGCTGTACCTTCTCACACTGAAGTTTCAACCCAACCACTCTGTCCTCAGAGAGCCCTCCTCAAACCACCCAGTATAAACAGGGCTCTCTCTCCAAGCACTCCTGGTGGCACCAACTTGTCACAAGTCCTTACCATGGCATCTTTCCTGTTGACAGATCAGATGACAATCTCTCATGCTTCCCACCAGAATGTAGCTCCATGAGAGCAGGGACCTCATGAGTCTTGTTCTCCAGTGTATTCTAGAATGTGAGGACCTTTGATGAGTCTAACAGAGGACTCATTAAGTATTTTTAAATATGTGCTGGAAGAGGGAAGAAGGAATCTATGCATAGCAGCTGCTTTGAAATGCTACCAGCATCCCACATCAGCAGCCAAAGTGTGCAATAATGATCTCAGCTCCACAACTTGCTAGCACACAGTGTGGGCCTCACTTCCCCTGTAAGTAAAACAGGATTGTTGTGAGGATCAAGTGTGGACTGTTTAATGCTTAGCAAGTGTGACATACAGTAAGTGCTCCAGCACTTGTAGCTTCATCCCTACCACCATCATCATCCTCGTCATCACCATCATCATCATCTACCTGGTAGCTCAGCAATGACCCACTTTAAATCCTTTTTTGTCTCCTCCCGGCTTTTGCCTCATGAGGCTTCCTGCCCTGGCTCTCCTCCTTTCCTGGCTTTACTTGAACCACTGGCAAACACTGTTGGCTTTCTGGCCCAAAGACATCCCAACCTAGCTCTCTGCTAAGAGAACCTTGATTATCTGATAATAGATGTCTTGATCTAGGGCAGGTGGGTATAGAACCTGGTCTGGGGAGTTGGCACATGAGCTCCCCTCCCGTCAAGCTTCTGAAAGAAGTTCTTCTGCCAGAAAAGAGATGCATAGGAGCTGAATCTGAACATACTTGTATGCGAATGTGATGTCTGGAGTTATTGCAGGTGTATTGTGACTGTGAGGCAACATGCATGGGGTCAAAAATGCTGATGTTCTAAGGACAGGAAAATAGCTGGAAAGAGCCTTGGCCCTTGATGACATCCTCAAGCCACTGAACTAGAGTTCAGAAAGCCACCCTTCTTCAGTCTTCCTGTTAAGTATCTTTATTTTCTAAGTCACCCTTAGTTGAGTTGGTACTTGCAGCCAAAAGCTAAGATAGCAAATGTGGTTTCAAGCTATAAAGCTTAGATCTGTCACTCCTTCTAGCAATCTGCACTCAAGCTGGCTACGTATCCTCCCTATGGGATACCAGCTAAGCTGGGCCACTGGAAAACCCATCCCTGCCCTCGCTCTTCTCCCCCACAGAAGGGAAGCACGTTGGAAGTATACAGGGATTGGGATGGAAGAAAAAGGGGGTACAGCAAGAACATTCACACTTAAAGGGAATGAGGAGTGGGGTATAATGGTCTTTAAAGGCCTCTGGTTCTGGGTATTTCAAATTATAAATGATAAAATAATTTAAAATGATAAACGGTGTTATCTGAGAGAAAAGATCTCTCACATGTGAGATACTGTGCCTTCAGCATAAATTCATGGCCAAACCTAAGATTAATCTTGTTTCATGCTAAAAAATTTGATACATTACTGGGGCACCTGGATGGCTCAGTTGGTGAAGCTTCCAACTTCAGCTCAGGTCATGATCTCGCGGTTCGTGGGCTTAAGACTCATGTTGGGCTCTGTGCTGGTAGCTCAGAGCCTGGAGCCTGTTTTGGATTCTGTGTCTCCCTCTCTCTCTGCCCCTCCCCCACCTGCACTCTGTCAGTCTCTCTCTCTCTCTCTCTCTCTCTCTCTCTCTCTCTCTCTCAAAAATAAACAAATATTTTTTTTAAAGTGAAAAAGAAAGTAAAAACTTGACACATTACCACATTCTGGACTAAGCCCCAAACTGAGGCTTCCTTTTATTTTCTGTAAATATGTCTCCTCTATCAGGAGAGCAGAGGGAAGCAGGTGGTCACTGAGTTTAACGACAAATGGAATCTCAGTCCCTTTCACGTAAATATTCTTTCTCCCTCTTTCCTCTTTTTCTTCAAAGAGCAGGACGACGTTTGTGTGGCCTTTTTTAGGTGGGGGAGGGGTCTCAGGAAAGTGAGTGACAAGCCTTGGAATTGTTCTCTCAATCCACACGTGACCTCGTCTGATGGAGCTCAGAGCTGAGAACCCATGCACAGTCTCTCCTTCAACATGGTCCATGCCCACTGGGCTCCCCAACCTTAGCACCCAGCCCGCTCCTCAATGATACTGCACACACTGTGTCTCAGCCTCCTGTCCTGGTCTCTATTCTGGGCCCCCTTGACCTTCACCACAGCAGTCCGCTAGCTGTTCTGCTACCTTCTTCCAACATCTCCCAGTGGGAGCTTGTGGACAACTCCAGACTCCTCTAGGGGAAGACCAAAAAGACTGTCCACCACTTGCATTGTTCCCTGTCCAGCCATCACTGACTCTGTCCTCTGGGCAGTGGCACCACGTTAGATGCAGGACTTTAAGAGGGATAAAAATGTTCTATCTATCTCCATGGAAACCATAAATCAGCCCTGAAATCAGAAATACCCTCAGACTTATTTGTATCTTCTTACACCACATCTGTCTTGGATTCCATGGGGGAAGGGCTTGTGGGGCAAACTAGGAGACACGGTCAGACCACTTCCCCTGCCTTCTTCCTCTTTCTTTCTCCCTTCCAAGACTAAAAGAGGTTTTCCTCCCCCTTGCAGCCTGACAGAGACCTCTAGGGCATTTCTTCCTTCGCTGCCCTAGGGAGCTCCATCTTCTAGGCCATATACCTGCTCTCTCCTCCCCTGGAGCACAGGCCCCCTGGCTTTGCCTCAGTGGGTAGGTGGGATTTCGGAGAAAAAGCCAGCTTACCCATTTTAGAAAGTATGTTGAGAGGCATTTTAAAAATAGTATCCTGGTTCTATTCACATCTGCACACTCTTTAAGGACTTGCTCAGTTGCAGCTCTTTGACTAGAATTTATTTCCAAATGAGAAGGCCATTGATAGCTCCCCACTGCCAAGTTTGTTCAGCAGATGACAACGGCTCATTGCCTCCCTTCCCTCTCCATTTCGGCCAACTGGCTTTCTCCTGGGCCTCCAAGCTGTGGTGTTTCCACCAAGTGGAACACCCAGGTGGGGTCACGGTCATCTTGCACACAGGTCAGGGCTGCACTGCCATGCGGGTATGATCAGCATGTGTGGACTAGACAAGCGAGGCTTCCTGGAGGAGGTGGGCCTGGAACTCAGCCCTGAGAAGTGGGTAAGAACCAGACAGGAGCAGAAGACCACCTCGATGACTCAGAAGCAGGTTGAGCTTGATGAGAACACGCACTTTCCCTGGGGTCTCCCTGGTGAACCCCAATTTGATCTTCCAGACTCAGATACAAAGATCTCCAAAGTTCCATCAACACTGCTGACACATACTCTGTGCCAAAAGTGGGAAACACATGGGTCATCCTTGATCAGAGGCACCGGGCGCCCCTACAGGTTCACACCTGACAGCCCCCAAAAGGGCTCTCAGCTTCAGTCACTAGAAGTCAGTCCCATCCTTGTCCCGATTCATACTCCCATATTCATCAGTCTGCTGTGTGGACTTGACAAGCCTCTTAACCTCTCTGGGCCAGTTTCCTCATTCGTAATGTACCCCTTGCAAGGCTTTAAGGATTCCTTAGATTCGTGCACATAACACACTTAACCCATAGGACATGCTCAGCTAATGGCAGTGATTACTACATTTCTTCACACCTCATCAGTAAGGCAGGTTCTGCTTTCGTAGGAAGCTTGTCTTTTTTTCCCTCTGGGTCTACACAAGTCTGTGCCAGGCTGCCCAGAAGCCAAGGTCAAGTATATCACAGAGGAATGTGTCTACCTCACAGAGGCCTTGCTCATCTCTAGGCCTCTAGTTGCTGCAGCCCCGCTGGGGCTCTGCTCTTGTCCCTTGTGGGGTGCAGCAGAGAGCCCTGGGAACACTAGGCCCCTCTCATGTCCTAGAGACCTGTTTTGTCCTAAGTTCCCTCCCCCTCCTCTCCCTGTTCTTATCTCCCATCTCTGCCCACCAACACACTCCCGTGCACACATATGCTCACACACACAATCACATTCACGCATGGTCTTATACATATGCACAGATGCACATGACCACAGGCTCGCCACCTTCTAGAAACCACATGCTGAGGTCTAATGATGCTAAATTGCCTTAAACACATACTGAAAAGCTGGGTTTAAATGGCACTAGAAGATGAAGGGGCCAGTCCCCTTAAACTTGGGAAGCCAGGGTTAACTAGATGGTCCCGAGTTGGTGGCAGCACAGGGGAAGACAGTGAACCTCTGTGAGGCAGCCTGCACACAGAAGGGCACAGGTGCTGGAGACGCTAGCTTTCCAGTCATACGGATGAGACATTCAAATCGCTACCACCACTTCCTGGCTGTGTGACTTCTGGCTGGTTACTTAACCTCCCAGAGTTTCCACTGCCTCATCTAAGAAACGAAGACAAGGGGACCCACCTCCTACCAGGGTTGGGGAGTTAATCCAGAAAACATATGTATAACGCTGATCACAGAGCAGGCCCGTGTGAGCACTGAGTGAACAGAGCAGCTTTTTATTGTCATGGTCAGGCTCTTGGGGAGCCAGGAAATGAATGGAGGTCAGAGAAACCCAAGAGGGCTGTGTGCAGTGTGCAGGGGTGGGCAGTGCACCAGCCTCGCAGAGCGTCAGACAGTGGGTGGAAACGTGGGCACAGGGAATGGCATTTATGCATGGGCAGTCCTGGTTGGCAGAGGGTTTGTCCTGCAA
Source organism: Herpailurus yagouaroundi (assembly GCF_014898765.1). Taxonomy (NCBI): domain Eukaryota; kingdom Metazoa; phylum Chordata; class Mammalia; order Carnivora; family Felidae; genus Herpailurus; species Herpailurus yagouaroundi. Next base: position 35,000,011 of record NW_024412400.1, on the reverse strand, counting down.
GTTGGAGGGCATTCAGAGGACACCCTTAGCCTGGGGTGAATCCTATTTAAAATCCTCAGCCTGAACTCCTTTCGAACTAGTTTGAGGGCCTCAGTATCAGTGAATGTCCTTGAGCATGTTTCAGTGAGCAGCAATCTGCATAGTGAGGGAGTTCAGGCCCCAGTCCCAGGTCCCAATACTGAAAGACCCAATACTGCCCAAATCACAGTGGAATATGCAACAACTAGGTTCTTTGGAACCAACAAACCCAGCTCTGATCCCAGATCCCCACTTACTGGCCACAAGACCTCAGACGAGACAATTCACTTCCTCTGTGGGATGGGCAAACAGCAGGTGCTCAATGATGGTTGTCAGTGACCACAATTTGGGTCCTAGCCTGCCTCCCAGTTCAGTTTCCTGCCTCAGCTCATACCCCCTCACTAAGGATCCAGGCCCACGTGGTCACTGTCCACGATGTTCCTCCCCTCCATGTGAATGCTAACGATCCTCTCCTCTCCGGAAGAATTCAAAGGGCCCTGGAAACTTGTTTATTAGGAAAAGCTGTGGGAGTCTGTCCTGCTTGGTGGAGGCGCTGACCTCTCCCATCCTTCCTGCATATTTCTCCTCAGCGACATCTTTTCATGTTCCCTGGCTCACTTGGGTGAGTCACAGATCTGTAAATCCCGACCACAGAAAGCTTGGCAAAGTATGTTAGGTGTTTATTGGAAAGGGAAGGAGGCAAATGATCAAAACACTGGCTGTGGCTCTGGTCTCTGAAATTTGCAAGAGCGAGTTTTAAAATCTATGTTTGAAGCATCTAAATAGATTCATGGAGCACTCTTTTTTTTTTTTTTTTTTTTTTTTTTTTTAACCACAATGAGAATAAGATTGTATATACTCTTCAGTTGCAGCTGAGTCTTTGGGCTATCTTTGTTTTTGTTTTTGTTTTAAGTTTATTTATTTAGAGACAGAGAAAGTGAGAGTGGGGGAGGGGCAGAGAGAGGGGGAGAATCTCAAGCAGGCTCTGTGCTATCAGCACAGAGCCCAACGTGGGGCTCCAACTTACAAAATTGTGAGATCATGACCTGAGCTGAAATCAAGAGTCAGATGCTCAACTGACTGAGACACCCAGGTGCCCCTGTAGGGTGCCAGACATCCAAATGAAAACTGAGAAATTCAATTCAGTTTTCAGCTTCCCTATGGATACAGAACACTGTTTGGACACAGCCCCACTGATATAAACACAGGCTGCGGTTTTCTTACTCTTACACTTTAAAGCTGATTCCTGCCTGCCTCCATGCCTTTGTACACTGTTCCCATGATCTGCAACTCTATTCCTCTCACTTCAGGAAGCATTTGTTGTACTCTAATCCAAGCCCTGGGCTGGGCAGTAGGACACGGAGATGAATCAGACCTAGTTTCTGACCTCAAAAATTAGTGAGGAAAAGAGCCTAACGGGAGGAGACCCAGGCTGCGTCCTGAAGGATGAGTAGTTCTCCAACTGACAAAGGGAAGCCCTTCCCATGTGAGCACATCTACCCATCCTTGAAGACACAGCTATGTTTCCTCCTCCAGGAAGCGTCCCCACCTTGCTGAGTTGTTGATCCCCTTTGCGTCCACACTGTAGCAGATACACTCCCTCCCTTCCCCACCCCCATGCCAAGACTCATTTCCTGGATTATGTATCTGCCTGGTGGTCTAGGCTGGGTGTTTTGGAGAGTAGACATTACTTCCTGTCTGTGCCTCCAGTGCCAACTCTGGACGTGTTGCACAGTGGGCTCACTGGGTGTGTCTGATGGTGTTTTTAAGCTGAGCTTCACCATCAGCAGCAGCAGCAGCAGCAGGCAGGAACCAAAACGGCCACAGGGCCCTGGGAGAATGCTGACTGCTGTTCTGTCAGAGAATCTACACCTGAACCCCACCTGCCAGCCCCTGTTGCTTTAAGCATCTGAGCCCTGAAGGGGTCTGGGTGGGATTAACCCCTGGATCCCAGCCTCATTCCAGCATCCCGGTTTGGTGGTGGTAGTGGGGGGTGGGGGGCTATTCAATCAAGGAAGAAATATGCTTTGAAATGAAAACGCTTCTCTTTCTGATCTGCCTGGCTCTGGGTTCTCCTGCCTTCTTAGTATGCATGAATTCAGCCCCCATTTCAAGACTTACCCTCAGCATCTTCTCCACAGGGTTGGAGCGGGCTCCCTCCCCTCACCGCCCCCACCCCTCCAGTCCTCTCCAAAGACAAATTGCTTACATCTGTCAAGGCTTTTCTGATTAATAGAGGAATACGCCATGGGATGTCATCAGGGGTTCAGAGGCTTTTGATCAAAGGGGGAGGGGGGCCAGGCCACACATCCCTGTTGGTTCATTTATCAGGTCAGTTCGGCACCTTTCCTCCTGAGTGCCCCTCGCAAAGACGCACCCAACAGCCCACCATCAGCTCCCACCCTCCCAGGCCCCAGGGAGGGGAGCAGGGAGGAAATGCTGCTCCAGGAAGGGGGCAGTGGGGAGCCAGAGGCAAGGATGGAGGAAGAGGACCAAGTGCAGGAACCTGGCCTAGGCACTGGTCCTTGAGGCAACAGACCCCAAGTGCTTTTCATTTCTGGACAACCAGTGGGATGAGCATCTACCAGGCAATTCCCCAAAAGTGGGAATAAAAGGAGGCTGCGAGGGAGGAAAGGAGGGCGAGAAGGAAGGAGAGAGGATAGGAAGAGCCAGTGAATGAGCAAGTCAGAGAGAATGGGAGTGAGAGGGGCTAAGAAGATTAAAGGAGGGGAGGGATGGTTGAATCAATGAGTCATGAAGTGTCTGAAGGGGTGAAGGAATTAAGGATTCACAGTAACCGTTACAAAAGCTGTATTTTGTAGCAGATTCATCTTGCATTCTTTCTTCCATTCACCCACCGGTTGGTGTTGACAAGACACGGCTCTGGGCTCAGAGGAAAAACACTAAGGTAACTCTGAGAGAATTCAGCCTTATCCACACACCAGCCCCTCCCTGTGCATGTTGCTAATGGCCCCTGTGAGCTGGGCAACCGCAGATGAGGCCTGGGGTGGCTGGGTGACTGGCGCAGGGGCAGGGCCAGCTCAAGAACACTCACTGCCTGCCCCTCAGCTCAGGCTTCCTCCTGTAGCCAGGTCCCCACGGAGCAGCTGGCGTCCATCATAGCTTTGTGTGTCCTAGGCTGTGAGGTCACTGCCCACAGTTTCCCCTACAGCTCACCACTGCAAGGGACTCTGCAGTGGGAACTCCAGAGAGCCATGTAGGGTAAGGCTTCAGTTGGCCTTGGAGGCTGCTAAATTAGGCTCTGAGGATTTAGATTAGCCTAATTTAATGACACGGATGGCTGGCTGGATTGAAGTTCCTTGCTACGATTTTTTTCTTTCAACTCACTCAACAATTATTTCCCTCAAGTTGGTTGCAGATGCAGCCTTCCCAGGAATTATAATCCATTCCTTACTGAGCAGCACAGAGACCAGGGAGATGCTGGCCGTGTCTACACGCACACCACCCAGGCAGGGGGGATGGAGGGTGGGCAGCGCCACGGGCTGTGTCTGCGTCACGTGTCTTAACTTGGAAAAGAGGGGACAGAGTGTCTTGCTGGGCTGGGCTGGGCTGGCTGTCCTGGGAGGCTGGCAGGCGAAAGGTTCCGTGAAGACATAGCTGGCGGGCTCCTGACTGGTGACTGTCTCTACCCCCCACTCTCAGCCCAGAGGGAGCATCCCCCACACAGGCACGCAACACACACAGTCACGCAGTCACAAAAGATACACATGGACACATCCAGGATTAGACACACATGGACACTCAGCCACAGACATATGCAAGCACATGTACCTAGATAGGACACAAAGACACAAACCACAGGATACTTACAACAGACATACAAATGCACAAACACACCAACCCCACCTACTCTAATACCCCACTGTCCTAAGCCTAGTCAGGGAGGTACACAGGTAAACAGGCCAGGGCATCACCAACTCTCAAGGGTGTGCCATAGAGGGCTGTGGAGTCCTGAGGAGTCAGGAGGGGATGCCTGAGGTGAGGGATTAGGTGAAAATGGCAGGAACGACATCTCTGGAATTAGGCAGAGCCCAGGCTAAAACCCAGGAAAACTGGGGTGAAGCTATGTTCAGAGGAGGGTAGTTCATGCAGTATGGCTAGACCGCAAGGACTGGCTGGGAACATCTGAAGAAGTAAGATCATTGATGCTGCTATGATTCATATTAAAAACAGCTTGCCCCCCTGTGTAGGGCACCATTTTGAAATTGTCCAGTGCTAGCCCCCTGCCCTGGTGGTGGCTGCTGACCTCCCCACCACCACTAGTTTCCAGTCCCTTCCGAAGGTGGCCCAGACCCTGGAGGAGGTAAGAAGATGACTGAGGTAAGACTGAGAGACCCAGGAGCAAAGGTATGCTCTGAGAGAAGTCCCCGCTATTGTCTGTGGGGCCACTTGCCCCACACCTTGCCAGGGCCCAGAGCCTAACTGGGGACAGGGTTTTGGAGCCACAGTCCTGATGTGCCCTGGGCAGATGTCAGGGGCTGTGCCAGATGTGAGGCCCCACACTACAGTCAGTTCTTTGAGAGACCAGTCACTCATGTGGAGTGAGAAAAGCCAGGTAACTCCCTGACAGCAACTTCCCAGGGATTGGGCCCCTAGTCCAGGCTCCTCCCACACTCTTCCCCATTTTCCATCCTCCCCCTGGCTAACTCTTACCTGCCCTTCCAGACCAAGCTGAAGTGTCACCTCTTCCAAAAAGCCTTTCTAAGCCCTCACCCCTACTGCCCCAAGGGAGTTTGACATACTTCCTTGAGGCTTCCCTCTATCCCGCCTTATCAAGCAAGAGAGTCACTTTCTGTTAACTTAGAGATCCCCCCAGAGACCCTGAAAGTGGGCCCAGCAGACCCTACATATCAGTGATCTATTGCAGCATAACAAACTCTCCCAAAAATCAGTGACTTAAAACAACAACAGTTATTGGGTCCAACATTTCCAGAGGCCAGGAATTCACCACAGCAGGGACATCATGCCCACAGCGTCTAAGGCCTTAGCCAGAGTCTAGAACCAGCTGATGGGCCATTCACAATGGCTGGTGGTTGATGTTGCCTATTGACCAAGCACTAACTGGGCCCCTCCATGTGGCCTAGGCTTCCCCTGGGTGGTTGGGTGCCAAGGGCAAGCATCCAAGAAGAGAGAGAGAGTCAGACAGACAAACACAAGAGGAATACGTATCATTTTTATGACCTAAAACTACAAGTCATACGGCATTACCTCTGCTCTACTCTGCTGATCAAGGTAGCCACACACACCCTTCCAGACTGAAGGGGAATAAACATAGGTCCCCACTTCTCAGTGGAAAGAGTGACAGTCACACTGCAAGAAAAGCATGTGGGGTGGAATAAACATAAATGTGTGGCTATCTTTGGGAAATATGGTCTGCCACAATCAGTTACCAGCAGGCACTCAATGAAGGGCTGGTGAGTGAATGAATGAATGAATGAATGAACGAACGAATTAACGAACAACTCTTGTTCTGTATTGTCCACATCTCCTCTGTTCTCCCACAATTCTTCTCAGTTAAGACTCAGCCAACTCTGATAAGTACAAGTGGCAAGTCACTTGGATTGCTTGCCCACCCACTCCCACTTGGAATTCCTTTCTGGTGGCCCCTCCTGTTTTGGAGGCCAAGGGGCCCTGGAATCCCTTCCAGCTACAGAGCTCCCTGAATTGCCCCTGGAGTTTTAGTAGTGCTCCCTGGTCTGGGCACAAGGAGTGGCAAAGGCAACTAGAAAGGCTACGGAAGCAGGCCAGGGGAGGTAATCTCCCTTACTGATCCACAGACACCATTTCAGGATACAGATCTATGGAACTAAAACTTTAGGGGAGTTACTTTTAAAAAGCTTTCAAGATTTGGGGCGCCTGGATGGTTCAGTCGGTTAAGTGTCCAACTTAGGCTCAGGTCATGATCTCACAGTTCGTGAGTTTGAGCCCCGTGTTGGACTCTGTGTTGACAGCTCAGAGCCTGGAGCCTGATTCAGATTCTGTGTCTCCCTCGCTCTCTCTACCTTTCCCCTGCTCAATGTGTCTTTCTCTCTCTCTCTCAAAAATAAATAAACATTAAAAAATTTTTTTAAAGCTTCCAAGGTTTAAATGGCTGTTTTCAGTTATTCAATATTTTCAAGAAAAAAAGTACTATTTGTCCTAGCTGATTATATTTTTGAGCTCCAAGTTTTGAACAAGTACTATGTGCATTCACAGTGTTTCCTATTAATAACAGAATGCACTGAGGCCTTAAAAAGCCAGGCTCTGTGAGTAGTGCTTTGTAAGCACTATTTCTGTAGCAAAGCGAAAAGATGGATGTATCAGCACTCACAGCTCCCATCACTTGCCATATTATGATGCAATTCAGCTAATCACTAGAGAAAGAACAGAAAAGCCCTTTGGTGAGTGAGGATTTTTGTGACAGGTGCAGGAGAATTGAGGAGAAAAGGAGAGTGACTTTGGGAATCACTCTGGTGAGTTACAGAATGGATCCCCCACGAGGTCCTTCAAGACATGCCATGAAGACTGAAATACCTTTTAAGTTACTTTTGGCTCCTGGACTGGGCTTCCTTGAGCCACAGATACACTGGGACTTCTGGTGTTATATTTCATTTGATCCTCACAATTGGATGAAATAGAAATTCTCATTATCTCCTTTAAATAGCTGAGTAACACAAGACACAGAGAGTCTAAACAATATGCCTAAGATCACAGCACTGAGAAGTGGCTCAGCCAGGACTAGAACCCAAGTCTCTCCAATATGGAGGCTGATCTCATAGCTGCCATGTTATAGCACCTCTTAATCTCTGCAGATAATTGGAAGAGCATGGGAATTTCACCAGAAAGGGATTCCAGGTATTATTTTCCAGGTGGGAGTGGGTAGCAGGAAATCCAAGACAGGTTGTTTCCGCTCTCCAGATGGGACCTGGGACTCTGCTTTTCCTTTTTAGCGGGAACATTTTATATTAAAGCTTTCGAAGAACACACATTCCAAATAACTAGTTTTTTAAAAGGGGGAAGAATTGAAAGGACATTTTTCAAAAAAAAGATATACGAATGGCCAGGGGGTACATGAAAAGGTGCTCAGCACCACTGGTCATTAGGAAAATGTAAATCAAAACCACAATGAGATGTCACCTCATGCCCGTCAGAACGGCTGCCACGAAAGAGACGAGATAACAAGTAGTGGCGAAGATGTGGGTAAGAGGGAACCCTCATGCACTGTTGGTGGGAATGTAAACTGGTGCAGCCACTGTGGAAAACAGTATGGAGGCTCCTCAAAAATTTACAAATGGAACTACCATATGACTCAGCTATTCCACTTCTGGGAATATATCCAAAGGAAGCGAAATCACTATGTCGAAGAGATACCTGCCCCCGCCCCGCCCCTGTGTTTACAGCGGTAGTATTTACAACAGCTAAAATATAGAAACAACTAAGTGTCTATAGACAAATGGATAACGAAGTTGAGGCAGATATATACTATGGTATATTATTCAGCCATAAAAAATACCATTTGCAACAACATGAGTGGACTTAGAGGGTATCACATTAAGTGAAACAGACAGAAAAAGACAAATACTGTATGATCTCACTTACATGTTGAATCTGAAAAAAAAAAAAAACAATCAAAGTCATGGAAAAGGAGATCAGATTTGTGGCTACCAGAGGCAGGAGCAGTGGGAGGGGGCATTGCAGGAAGGTGGTCAAAAGGGACCAACTTCAAGTTAGAAGATAAATAAGATACACTACAAGGTCACCAGAGCTAACACTGCTGTATGGCATGTTTGAAAACTGGCCAGAGAGTAGATCTTAAGAAATCTCATCACAAAGCAAAAACCTTTTTCTTTTATTTTTCTTTTGTATCTATATGAGTGATGAACGTTAACTAAATTTATTGTGGTAATAATTTCACAATATATGTAAGTCAAGTCGTTATGTTATACACCCTAACCTTACATAGGGCTGTCTGTCAATCACATCTCAACAGACCTGGAAAGAATAAAACAACACACGTCCCCCTCCACTGCATTCACGTTAGGCCCTGGCCTGCAACAATCATGCTTGAGACTGTTTCCTCCGTTAGTCATGCTGTGCTTTCCACCTGCATGTCTTTCCCTCTGTCTCACCAATCCAGCTCCTACCCTCCTCTTAAGGCCCAACTCAGGGGCCACCTCCTCCATGGAGTCACCTGTGAGCTCTCCAGCCCATGGTGCATAGAAACAGTACTGGTCTTGTCACCTCCACCTGGGCTGTAACTCCCTGTGTGTGGGCTTCATACCTGCTCCTTCTGTCTCCCTCTCTTCCAGGAGCAGCTAACCCAGGCCCAAGCACAGGGTGAGTGTCCACAAAGAACTCTGGATGGAAATGGGAGCTGGGAGTAATCCTGAGCCTTACAGGAAGCCTTTTAGAAAATCCAAATCTAATAAAATAAATTTCATGATGTCAAATTCGGCCTCAGTTCCCATGTGGTCAGCTCTTCCTTTTGTGTTTGCTGTGTTCAATAAAAGTCTGGGAAACCTGCAAAATGAATGAGGCTCATCTCCAGCCGACTCCAAGCTCATCAATCAGTGCTCCTGTCTTCTCCAGCATGAGGTCCTTTCTCAATAAATCATCACACACACACACACACACACACACACACACACACACACACACACAC